>NC_057806.1:586399808-586654056 GCF_018294505.1 Triticum aestivum | reverse complement strand
CACACACTACTTAATGGAAACATATAGTATATTTTGTTGCTAGGATCCTGCCTTGGAATGTTTACTTCACACTTTACATATAATATATACTAATTATAGAAGCCAACTACAAATTTTAATATGCACAAATTACTGTCTTTGGGATAATGCAGCAAAGCTCCTACACATATTAACATAATGCAGTATTTAATTAGGTACAACTTAAACTATAAATGCATACATCTCCAACAAACATCTAAAGTTTCATTACTTACCTAAACAACAACAAATTATACTATAGATGAATCTTGTATCATCTAGATCAATTCATTGGCACATCAAAATTAATGCATTCCAAATCAAATATGTTTCCATCCAGTATCATTGAACCACAGATCAAATCAAATAATCATAAATGTCAGCAGCATTGAACTACAGATCTAATAATCATATGACATCTATCTGACCTTAAATTCCCCCTTAAATAAGGTATTCGACCTCATACTAAATAAATTCTAACAAGCAAAAATTCCACTACTAATCTAATAAGCATCTGAAAAAACCCCAAGATGCTTTTATCTCTGAAGCAACGGCATTGCAGAGGATGTTCAATGCTGTAAATATCTCTGAAGCAACGGCAAAATTCCACTACTAACCCAAACTAAATAAGCATAGACTGCCCCTTCCCCTCGAGCACGCTTCTCCTCTCCTTCAGAAGCCCCAATCCAACACAAACAAATCCAGCCCTTGAGAAGCTCTTTTTGATTAACATGACAACACCCATTACATGAGCACATCCTTCACAATATTTACAACCAAACTAATGCACCATCTAATCACCTCAGGTAGAAAATTTCCAAAAACATAAGGCCATGCACAACCCATCTCATAGCCTTTGCCTGACAGGCATCAATCAAGCATCAAATAACTGCAACAACATGCATCAATCAAGCATCTAAGAATTGCAACTATGACACGCATAATCCCTAGAACTAAGCATCCATTTAATTAATCATCAAGCCAAAGAACTAAAGCAGGCACCAACCCAAACCAATAGAGAAGTATATATTTAATTAATCGATCGTCTAATCCTCAAGCCAAACACCTAAAGAATTGCAAAAATTCCACTACTAATCTAGTAAGCATCTGAAAAAAAGCCATCCCTCAATCCGGCTACTTCTAACCTAATCAAATAATCATATGTGGTCCACCATTCTTGCACGAATCAAATACAGAAAAACCCTAATGCAGAGAAAACCCTACCTCCAACAAATCTAACCAAACAAAGTTCTGGCCACAAACCCTACAATCTAAAAACTACCAACGAAAAGTGATAAGCAGATACCTTCTGCTCCGCCTCCTCCTCGCCGGAGCCGGCCTCCACCTTCTCCACCTCGTGCGCCTCGCCAGAGCCCGCCCCCACCTTCTGCGCCTCACCAGATCCCGCCCCCACCTTCTGCGCCTCGCCAGAGCCCGCCTCCACCTTTTGCGCCTTGCCGGAGATCGCCAGAGCGGGCACATCTGGCAGGACCGCGCCGCTGCAGCCCGCCCCCGCCTTCTCCAGATCTCCAGCAGAGGGAGCACCGCGCTGGACACCGACACACCCCCTCACAAAGGTGCCAGCAGCGACCTGTCGCGCCTGCTCCACTAGATCTGCGCCCCAATCGAGGCGCTTGCCTCCTGCGTCCGCCATGGCGATGGAGAGGATGCGGTGAGGGAGACGAGGAGGTTGGAGAGGAGAGGGAGTGGGGAGTGGGGAGTGGAGAGAGGGAGACGATGCGGTGCGGGGGGAAATGGTGGGTGATGCGGCCGGAGGTGGTTGTCGTCCACATTTATATGATGGGACAGTTTTGGCAACAACCCGTGACACGTGGTGCCCCACGCGCGGGCGGCTTCACGCGTGCATGAAAGGCCGCCGTATACAAACAAATACAAATACGGCCGGGCATACGATCTAACCGGGCCCGTACGGGCCTCCCAGGGCTCCTTGACGGCTATACGCAGGGGCAACAAAGACGATCGTGCCCCGTTTTTGGTTCATCCTGGCCATCAATGTGTTTTTCCACCTTGCGTTCAGCCCAGGGGGGAGCACCGGAGCAGAAACGGATGTACTCAACTTTTCCACAAAAGGGCAGCGCCCATTTGCCGACCTGTCTCCACACGTAGCTTGTCATGTCGAAGGCGTACATGCCTATGCCATGTTCCGCAGACGATATGCAGATGGTGGAGCTGTCGACCACTGCGTAGCAACTCTTGGTGATGGACGTTAGGAACGGCGGCCCCGGCAGGTCACGCCACCTCCAGCCGCCGTCTTGGTGGCGGGCAAGGACTTCGAAGGAGCCGTTGATGTTGGAGTTGCCTGACAGGTCAAGGACGAAGAGAGACAATCTTCGGTCTGCTTGTTCGGTACGATCGGCGGCCGGATCGGGCTGGGTCATGGTCTCATGGAGAGGCTCATGCCAAATCCCAAAAGATACTTGCGTGAATTCATGGGAGCTATGGCCGCGAAGGTGCCCTCGTCAGTGTTGTAGAGTGATGTCTTACGAGAGTCGTCGGTGAAAACGATGATGTCTCTTCCAAGTAGAGAGAAAGAATCGTGGCCCATAGAAAGACAAGGTGTTGTGCTAGACGTCGGATGAAAACAGATTTCCGGCTTAGGCGGAACCCTCAAGCGCTCTATCATTGACAACCCTCCTGGTTTACTACTCTTCTTCTTCGTTTTTGTAGCTTGTGCTGCTGCTTCTCGTGCTTGTGCCGACGGGTAGAAGAGGTACTTTAAGGGGTCCAGGCGGTGAAGCGAGTACATGCTACGGTTGTAGTCTTGCACCATCAGATTCACGAACCGAGGACGGTTCATCCTCTCCAAACTCCAAACTGAACGATCCAATTCCTAATGACCCCTTGGCAGTTGGAGCAATGCTACACTCCCGGAGAAATCTATTACGGGGTTCACGGACTAGCTGGCGTGGGCGATTGGGATTGGATACGAGGGGAGGTTGGGCCCCACCCCCACTGAAAATTAGGGCGCTGAGAGATTAGTTAGAAGGAAATTAAGTAAAAGTCCGTAATGGGTCCGCGTGTGTAGGATTATTGTGGGCAGTTGTGTGCAGTGACTGCAGTCAAACATGTAAATCAAGCAAATTTTACAACCGAGCCGGACGGGGAATTTCACGGAGCAATACCTGAATCTGATGATTTACAGCGGATCGGAGGATCTAGTCTGATCTCTGATGCGCTGGATAGGGCGAGGGGGCCGGCAACCACGACCATATGTCTTAGGCTACTCATAGTGGGGAGTAACATATACTAGTGTCATGCATATGACACTAGTCTATGTTACTACCTTCATAATAGGGAGTAACATAGAGGTGGTGTCATAGGTGGTTGTATTTATTAGCTTATAGACTCATCTTGTCTTGGAAAGTGTTATGTTATGGTAACAGATTATGTTACTCTAAATACCTCTCTCCTCATTAATTACATGCCACATAGGCAAACTTATCTTGAAGTGCTTTATGTTACTAGCTAAGTTACTCCCACTATGACCAGCCTTACAACAGGCACGCAGATAGACAGCGGGAGATCCGGCCGGCTGCGTTCGGGAGCCGCGAGCACGAGCAGATAATTTGGAGAATCTGGCAAAATAGGCGGTGGAGCCGCAGTAAGACTATTCGGATGCAATCCTAGGTCACGCCATTCTCCCTGTTTTTGTAGGGTAGCAAAATATATGTCCTTTGTCGCGGAGTAAACGACAATTCCATATATTTTTATGTGTGAGTTAATTCCATTTTACCCCTATTTTCGGTTTGTGGCAGATAGCATCCCATATTTATACCCTATTTAAGCAAATGTATGCTACATTATACCTCATTTAGTGTTTTTCTCAATTTTGATGTTGACTGGACGTGCCACATTCGTGGTTTTTCAGTTTCTCTGGTTTCGTTGGTTTTTTCGTGTTGTAGACAACCGATCGAACCAGATCCAGTCGCCGAAGCATACCCCCCAACCCGCTGATGACCCACAAGTATAGGGGTCTATCGTAGTCCTTTCGATAAGTAAGAGTGTCGAACCCAACGAGGAGCAGAAGGAAATGATAAGCGGTTTCCAGCAAGGTATTCTCTGCAAGTACTGAAATAAGTGGTAATAGATAGTTTTGTGATAAGATAATTTGTAATGAGCAACAAGTAACAAAAGTAAATAAGGTGCAGTAAGGTGGCCCAATCCTTTTTGTAGCAAAGGACAAGCCTGGGCAAACTCTTATAAGATGTAAAGCGCTCCCGAGGACACATGGGAATATCGTCAAGCTAGTTTTCATCACGTTCATATGATTCGCGTTCGGTACTTTGATAATTTGGTATGTGGGTGGACCGGTGCTTGGGTGCTGCCCTTACTTGGACAAGCATTCCACTTATAATTAACCTCTATTGCAAGCATCCGCAACTACAACAAAAGTATTAAGGTAAACCTAACCATAGCATGAAACATATGGATCCAAATCAGCCCCTTACGAAGCAATGCATAAACTAGGGTTTAAGCTTCTGTCACTCTAGCAACCTATCATCTACTTATTACTTCCCAATGCCTTCCTCTAGGCCCAAATAATGGTGAAGTGTCATATAGTCGATGTTCACATAACACCACTAGGAGACAACATACATCTCATCAAAATATCGAAATAATACCAAATTCACATGACTACTAATAGCAAGACTTCTCCCATGTCCTCAAGAACAAAAGTAACTACTCACAAAGCATAAACATGTTCATAATCAGAGGGGTATTAATATGCATATAGGATCTGAACATATGATCTTCCGCCAGTTAAACCAACTAGCATCAACTACAAGGAGTAATTAACACTACTAGCAACCTACTAGCACCAATCCCAGACTTGGAGACAAGAATTGGATACAAGAGATGAACTAGGGTTTTGAGATGAGATGGTGCGGATGAATATGTTGATGGAGATTGCCCTCTCCCGATGAGAGGAGCGTTGGTGATGATGATGGCGATGATTTCCCCCTCCGGGAGGGAAGTTTCCCCGGCAGAACAGCTCCGCCAGAGCCCTAGATTGGTTCCGCCAAGGTTCCGCCTCGTGGCAGCGGAGTTTCGTCCGAGAAGATGGCTTATGATTTTTTTTCCATCGAAAGACTCCATATAGCAGAAGATGGCCACCGGAGGGCCACCAGGGGGCCCACTGTCAGGACCCCGACTCGATGTCACATCGATCTAGCCGGTAACACCTCATATCACTTTGCGGCCTCACGCACGGTATCCCCACGGGTGTCGCCTTACCTTTGCCCGGGACCGTTTGCGCCTTTTGGCTCACGTATATGATAGTGTCGCTAGCATCCATATGATAAGGAGCCCGGGCTGACATGACTAGTCGTAAACCCAAAGTGGCCCAGACTTACAGGGACAGGCATCCATGACCCAGCTTCGAACGTGTCGGTCATCAGCAAGTGGGTCCGGGCTGTAGCACTGGGTTAGCAGGACTCCGATAAACCGGGCTGTAGCGGGCTAACAGGACTCCGGTACTCAATGCGTGACATTTCCCCGAAGGGACAGACACCGGAACGAAGAAGGACACATGCCGGCCAGCCTAAGTGTTCCAGAGCAGTAGCAAGCTACCATGGCTCAGCGGTAACACTAGGAGACATTTCCCGGTAAGAGAGGCTACTAAAGATAAACAACTAGATAGTCAGATCCCACACATACCAAGCATTTCAATCATACACACAATATGCTCGATATGTGCAAATACAACAAGGCATCACAACATGACTCTACGACACAAGTACTTTATTTAAGGCTCAGAGAGCCATACATAACATACACAAAGGTACGGGTCTCACGACCCAGCATTCAAGTCATACAGTCATACAAACCAGCAGCGGAAGTAACTTGTCTGAGTACAGACAACTAGAAAGGTAAAAGAGGCTTGGAAAGCCTAGCTATACTACGTGGTCCTTCACAAGCTCAGGATCACCACATGGGCCTTTAGCCTACTCATTGATGTCAACGTCTACGTAGAACCCATCAGAAGGGGTTGCAGCGTCTTCTGTAAAATGTAAATTATAGCAACATGAGTACAAAGGTACTCAGCAAGACTTACATCAGATCCTACATACATGCATATTATCAAGAAGGGTTGGTGGAGTTATTGCAGCAAGCCAGCTTTGACTCTTGGCTAGGCTAACCTACGAGACTCCAACTTGAAATGGTTTTTCGCACACGAGTCCACTAATCACCACTTCAATACACTACCGAGGATCCACCTCCGTCTTCCTACGGAAGAGCCATCCTCGGCACTCACACTTATCTTGAGGCTTTTAATAGCTTCCATTTACTTGTCTATGAACTGTATAGGCAACCAAGTAGTCCTTTACCGCGGACGCGGCTATTCGAATAGATCATGATAACCCTGCAGGGGTGTACTTCTTCATACATGTTTCCACCACTTAGCGTCTGCACACGACATGTGCTCGGCAGACTTCAATCGAAATCCGACGTGGGTGTAGACCACGACCTACCTAAACACCTAAGCCTCTAGTCCAGGTTTGTCGCCTATCCAGGTTCCATCCGCAGGGAGTCCGGCCGAGGTTTCCCATACGACCCCGAACGATGTGAACAGGGTTTCCCGAGATACCTAACGGGTATTCGGTACACCCGGCCACGTACCTACCGCATCACAGCCCACCCCTACGGTCAGCGCTATCCACGGCCTCCAGTAGGCTACAAACACCAGAAACTACTTGCAACTCCTGGACAGAGAACTAGGGTGAATAAGAAGTCGAGCGGGGTCATATTTCAGGGCCCAATGCATGGTAGTAGCTGTATCTTAAATCACACATACAGATCTCAGTGCTTAAGGTCGGCTTCAATGAAACAACCCACCATGTACTCCTACATGGCCTCTCATCGATACCTTTACCAAATCGTGTTCACCACACCACTCTTATTACCGACATAATCATTTCACTCTAGCCCATCACCCAGATGAACCAGACCTGACACGACTCTAAGCATAGCAGGCATAGCAAGGTAGGAACAACACATACATATGGCTCAATCAACTCCTACACATGCTAGTGGGTTTCATCTAGTTACTGTGGCAATGATAGGTCATGCAGAGGAAATGGGTTCAACTACCGTAGCATACAGCAGTTTGAAACGTGTTGTCTTAATGCAGTAAAAGAGAGCAGGAGCGAGAACATGGGATTGTATCGATATGATCAAATGGTTGGTTGCTTGCTTGATGGTTCGATGCACTGATACGGTTCTTCGTTAGGGTAATCACGGTACTCCTCGGAGGCAGATCCTGCCGCAAAGAACACCGATACACAACCATCACCAAACAATGTGCAACAATATGATGCATGCATGAAACATAGCAATATGAGTGTGTTGGGCTAATGCAACTAAGACCAGAAGGGTTTGCACCAATTTGAATCAAAGATTCAAATTTCAAACTCAAACATGGCCTTTTAAAGTGCTTTTCCTTGTTCTGCATTAAACATCAAGTTAACTTGTTTAATCATGCATGAAAATAGTACAGATGGATAGATTGGATTTTTCTGATCATTTTTCATATATAATTTGTCTGATTTGGAGTTACAGAATAAAAGTTATGAATTTTTGAAGTTTAAATTATATTCTGGAATTTCCTATATTAGAATAATTCCAGAAAATCAATTATTGCGTCAGCCTGACGTCAGTGTGACGTCAGCAGGTCAACGGAACAGGTCCAGGTCAAACCTGACAGTGGGTCCCGCGTGTCAGGGTGATTAATTAATTAAAGTTTAATTAAAACTAAACCTGTTTAATTAACAGGGCTGGGCCCCACCTATCATTGACTCAGGGGAGTCAACCAGGGCCCACCCGTGGTCAAACCCGGGTCGGCTGCACCGGCGTTTAGCCGCCGGCGAGCCCGACGCGGCGGCGGAAGTGATTTTTGCCGTTCCGGCAACCAAACGAGCCGCGGAGGGCACCGGAGCGGAGCTGAGGTCGAGCCGCAGCTCTTGGTGGAGTCCGTTGGGGTCGGGGTGGCCGGAGTTGGCGCCGGCGACGACTTTGGCGGCCACCGGAGTTCGGCCAAAGTCGAACTTGTCGCTAGGGGGATCGGTGAGGTGCGGGGAGTGCACGGTTGGGTCCAACGCAGCGTGGTGAGTGCGTTGGACACCGCGGGTTGGCCGGAGGATGGCCGGGAGCACGTCGGCGACGAGATCCGCGGCGGTGCGTGCGGGTGATCTTCGTGCGGTGGCTACACGGCTCGGGAATGAGAGAGAGAGAGAGAGGGTCGGAGAGATAGCTGGGCTCACAGCACTCCCGTAGAGGCCACCGGCGGGGTCGGGGACGAGCTGAGGCGGCGACGGTGTTGAAGGGGATCTCCGGCGACGGCGAGCTCGGGCGAGGTCGGTGCGGTGGTCTCGGGCCGCACGAGCACACGGGGCTCGGCTAGCTCGATGAAGTAGACGGCGGCGGAGCTCCTGGACACGGCGGCACGGCGTGGGGTTGACGGAGGGCGTGGCTACGGCGAGGGGGTGGCGGCGATGGCGTCGGCCATGGCGTGGGAGAGCGAAGGGGAGGAGCTGGAGGGGAGAAGGGGTGTCTGGGAGGTTCGGGGGAGAGAGGGAAGCCGATTCACGGCGTTAGCCGAGCGAGGGAGGCGGCGAGGCGGCGAGCAGGTGCGTGGCACCCATGCGGTGCTCGCCGTCGAGCACCTGCCTGCCTGCCTGGCCGGCAAGTAGCTCGCTGGCGCGGTGCTGGGCTGGGCCGGCAGGTGGGCCGGTGCTGGGCGACAGGTAAGCCTTTTCCCATTTTTTTCTGTTTTCTATTTTTATTAATACTTCTGCCACTTTGTTGAATTAAATAAAATACTTAGGCTACTCCTAAAATCACCAAACTACTCCTGGTCCATAGTTGGGTTATTTCCAACATGAAACATTTTAGTTTGGAGTTATTTGAGCATTTAAATATTTTATATAATTTTAAATGCCCAAATTCAAATACTTATGATTTAATTCAAAAACCCTAGGATGGCCTAGGAAAATGTGCACCACTTTTGGCAGAGGTTCTGAACCAAGACAAAAATGATGGGCATTTTAGAAGGGCATTTCAGGTTCATTGAAAAAGTTTTTAGTAAACCCTAGTTGGTTTCAGAGGGGACTTGGGGGTTCTGTCATCCCCATTTCAGGTTTCTGATGAAAGAGTAAACATGATGCAACACTCTAATGCATGACTAGCTAGGGTGTGACAACTCACCCCCACTCAAAAGAATCTCGTCCCGAGATTTGGGTTCCCCCGGGAAGAAGGCGGGATACTCGAGTCGAAGACGATCCTCCCTTTCCCAAGTTGCTTCATCCTCAGAATGGTGCGACCATTGAACTTTGAGAAACTTGATATTATGACGTCGAGTGGTACGCTCGGCCCGATCGAGGATACGAATGGGGTACTCCCGATATGTAAGATTATCTTGGAGATCAAGCATTTCGTGGTCCACTCCACGGATAGGATCCGAGAAGCAACGCCTGAGTTGAGAAACGTGGAAGACATCGTGGACTCTGGAGAGGTGCGGAGGTAGTTCCAACTGGTAGGCAACTTCTCCTCGTTTGGCGAGAATGCGAAAAGGTCCAATGTAACAAGGAGCCAATTTGCCTTTAATACCGAAACGATGGGTTCCCTTCAGAGGGGTGACCTGAAGATAAGCCTTCTCGTCAACCTCGAAAGTCATAGCCTTATGTTTTCGGTCATATTGACTCTTTTGACGAGATTGGGCTGTTTTCAACTTTTCACGAACGATGCGAACTTGTTCTTCTGCTTCCTGAATCATATCCGGGCCAAAGAATTGTCTTTCCCCGGTCTCTGACCAGTTAAGGGGTGTTCGACACCGTCGTCCATAGAGAACTTCAAAAGGGGCTTTACCCAAGCTAGATTGATAGCTGTTGTTGTAAGCGAATTCGGCAAATGGAAGGCACTTCTCCCAATCCATTCCAAATGAGATAACAGAGGCTCGAAGCATGTCTTCTAGAATCTGGTTGACGCGTTCCACTTGACCACTCGACTGAGGGTGGAAAGCGGTGCTAAAGGAGAGACGGGTTCCCATAGCATTTTGGAAACTTTCCCAAAATCGAGAGGTGAAAAGACTTCCTCGATCCGAATTAATTTCCAAAGGAACACCATGGAGAGACACTATCCGGGAGATGTATAAGTCCGCCAATTGACTAGCGGTTATACTCTCACGAACAGGTAGGAAATGGGCTACTTTGGAAAGACGATCGACAACGACGAAGATAGCATTATTCCCTCTCTTGGTCCTGGGAAACCCGGTAATGAAATCCATACCAATTTTATCCCATTTCCATTCAGGAATAGCTAAGGGTTGAAGGGTGCCAGCAGGCCGTTGATGCTCTGCTTTTACACGACGACAGACATCGCAATTAGCAATATATTGAGCAATTTCTCTCTTCATCCTAGTCCACCAGAACCTCTGGCGTAGGTCCTGATACATCTTGGTACTACCGGGATGAATGGTGAGAGGAGATTCATGAGCCTCCTTAAGGATCAACTGCCGTAGATGTTGGTTCTTGGGAACCACTAAACGGTTCTCAAAATATACGACACCATGATCATTTGTGGAGAAACAACTAGCACCTCCGCTAGCAATGTTCTCCTTGATTTTAGATATTCCCTTATCTCGCTTCTGGGCAGCGATGATTTGATCCGTAAGAGTAGGTTTCGCCACCAAGGTGGAAAGAAATCCTTGAGGAACAATGTGAAGGTTAAGCTTCCGAAATTCCTCATGGAGAAGCGGTTGACTTTGTTGTAACATCAGGTTGTTACAATAAGATTTACGACTTAGCACATCAGCCATGACGTTGGCTTTCCCTGGGGTATATGTTATTCCTAAGTCGAAATCTGTGATCAACTCGACCCAACGTCTTTGCCTGAGATTCAAATCCGGTTGGGTGAAGATGTACTTCAGACTTTGGTGATCAGTGAATATTTCGCAACGATTACCGAGGAGGTAATGTCGCCAGGTTTTAAGTGCATAGACTACAGCTGCAAGCTCTAAATCATGAGTAGGATAATTCTCCTCATGTGGGTGCAATTGCCGTGAAGCGTAAGCAATTACGTGTCGATCTTGCATGAGAATACAACCTAGTCCTTGTCGCGAGGCGTCGCAGTAGATAACAAAGTCCTTGGAGAAGTCTGGCGGTACCAGTACGGGAGCAGAAGTCAGGCGTCTTTTCAGTTCCTGAAAGCTGTGCTCACATTGTGGAGTCCATTCGAACTTTTTATCTTTCTTGAGGAGTTCGGTTAGGGGTTTAGCAACTTTGGAGAAGTTCTCGACAAAGCATCGACAATAGCTTGCTAAGCCCAGAAAACTCCGAACTTGCTTGACCGATTTAGGTGGAGTCCAATTAAGGACGGCTTGAACATGCTCAGGGTTAACAGCAATACCTTTACCAGATATTACATGACCCAGATAGTTCACTTCTGACAACCAGAATTCAAATTTAGAAAATTTGGCATAGAGGCGATGCTCTCAAAGTTTCTTCAACACTAGCCTGAGATGTTCGGCATGTTCTTCCTCGTTCTTGGAGTAGATGAGTATATCATCGAGGTAAACCACGACGAATTTATCCAAATACTCCATGAAGATTGAGTTCATTAACCGAGAAAAGGTGGCTGGAGCGTTGGTTAAACCGAAGGACATGACGGTGTACTTGTATTGGCCATAACGAGTAACAAAGGCCGTTTTAGGAATGTCCCCGTTTCTGATTTTGATTTGATGGTAGCCCAACCTCAAATTCATCTTGGAGAAGACTGAGGATCCAGCGAGCTGATCATACAGGTCGTTGATCCTGGGGAGCGGATATTTGTTCTTGATTGTGACCAAATTGACAGGTCGGTAATCTACAACCATCCGGTCCGTACCATCCTTCTTCTTGACGAAGAGGACGGGGCAAGCCCACGGAGATGAACTAGGTCGGATGAAACCCTTTTTCAAGGACTCATCGAGTTGTTTCTTAAGCTCGGCTAGTTCTAGTGGTGCCATCTTATAGGGTCTTCTAGCAATCGGAACGGTTCCTGGAATAAGGTCTATTACGAACTCAACATCCCTGTCGGGTGGAACACCTGGCAATTCCTCCGGGAAGACATCCGGGAAGTCGCGGACTACCGGAACGTCCTCAAGGTCTGGCAAAGGGCTGGCGTTAAGAGAATATAATTGTCGCTTGGCTAATCGGGTCAAGACATTGACTATCTTGCCCGAAGGGTGAGTGAGTTGAACAGTCCTAGAGAAGCAATCAATTTTGGCATGATGAGCTGACATCCAGTCCATACCCAAAATGATATTAATATCGGAAAATTTGAGAGCTATCAAAGATGCAAGGAAAACAAGTCTGTCGACTTGGATTTCATTTCCATAACTTACCCTGGAGGTCTGCCATCTAGAACCGGGAGTAGAAATTTCCATAGTGGATGGCATGTTACAGAATGCGGTGTTATGCAAACGAGCATAGTTCTCGGATATAAATGAATGAGAGGCTCCTGTATCGAAAAGAACAGATGCCGGGTGGCAATTAACAAGGAGCGTACCGAGAACGACGTTGGGATCTTCTTGAGCTTCTTCGGCAGAGATACAGTTGACATGGCCACGTGAGGCGGTGGCCGGCTTGGCGTGGAACACTTTCCCTGTCGGCTTGCCACGGCCAACAGCTTTAGCAGATTGGTTGGGGTTGGTCTGGGGACACTCACGCATATAGTGACCAGATTCCCCACACTTGAAACAAGTCACGGAACTGGTACGTGGAGGAGCATTGTTGGTTGGACCCCCATAGGGCTTGGCTGGTGCGGACTGTTGAACGGGGCGAGGCGCCTGGAAAGATGGCCTCGGTGTGAACCTGGGTGGCAGGGCGGTGTTGGGCACCCACACGCGGCGCTTCTGAGGACCAGCACCGGATGAGGAACCCATGTCACGGCCATGCTTGCGTGTTGCGTCATAGTCAGTCTGACCAGTTTCAGCACTGATGGCCTTGTTAACAAGCTTCTGAAAAGATGTGCACTCAAGCAGACGGAGGTCGCGGCGAAGCTCAGGACTAAGCCCCTTACGGAACCTTGCTTGCTTCTTGGCATCAGTAGAAACTTCCTCAGTTGCATATCGTGCGAGGTTACCAAACTCTCTGCTGTAAGCATCCACAGAGAGTCGGCCTTGGGTGAAATTGCAAAATTCCTCACGTTTACGGTCCATGAGACCCTCCGGAATGTGATGTTCACGGAAAGCCTCACTGAATTCAGCCCAAGTAGTGACATGGCCTGCTGGGCGCATAGCTCCATAATTTTCCCACCATAGACTGGCGGGGCCTTCAAGATGATATGCAGCAAAGGTGACCTTGTCAGCCTCAGCTACTAGCGCGGAACGCAGCTTGTGAGAGATACTGCGAAGCCAGTCATCAGCGTCGAGAGGCTCGACGGAGTGGTGGAACGTGGGTGGATGTAATTTGATAAAATCACTGAGTGACACCACGTTAGTCCTCTGATGGTGTGCTGTGTTCTGTTCAATACGCTCCAACAAACGGTTGGTCTCCCGCTTGTTTCTTTCGGCTTCCATCATAACCTCGGCTAGGGAAGGAGGATGAGGCAGATTTGCATTCCTGACTTCACTGCCTTCGGCCTGCTCTTGAGGAGCAGGGTTAGTGCGCGTGTTGACCATCCTAGGTAAACAAGACAATGATTTAGTCCGAATGATAAAATTCCAACATAGGATACAACATGTAAGGAATAACTCGAAATGCAAGATGATCATCCGTATGACATGGTAGATACAGAGACTGCTTCGTTATTCCATCGTCATACACACCATACAGGGTTTAGTACAAGACCAAACAAAGTGCTATTACGGTGAAAAGAGGATTACATCTCATCAGAGGCATTCCAAGCTCCTATACATTATTTTTCTACACCTCCGGAAAGAGTACAAACTAGGTCATATCCCACGAGTCACGCGGAACGATAGACGACACAGCTAGTGCGAACTAGTGATACTACCACTAACTCAGACCGATCCGTAGTAGTCCTCGTAGAAGTCACCTCCATAGCCTGGAAGCTCAACATGATCATCCGGAAACAGACGATCTCGCGGAGCTTGTGGACCATAGGGACTAGGATGAGGTCTTGGACCAACAGACGGTGGCCTACGGGGACCGCGAGGTGGGGTGATGCCTCAAACATCACGCCAACCCATCATGTCTGGCAGAGCAGATCTCACAGGATAGAGATCGCGCATATCCGAATATCCGGCTTGCACCGCCGGTGCAAACCGAGTCAATGTGGCCCAGTGGTCAGCACGGGTATTGAAGAGCTCTAACCTCAAGGCCCGATTTTCACGGTCCTTATCCTCGAGCATCTCAGCAGTGGTGCGAGTCCGTGAATTCTCCTGGGTGGGGTCAGCGTAGATAGCCTGGAGATACCCTTGTGCTCCCGGAAGTGATCCTGGCATATACCGGAAATCAGAGTCCCGAAATAGACCAGATCTGACT
Organism: Triticum aestivum; assembly: GCF_018294505.1. Lineage (NCBI taxonomy): Eukaryota > Viridiplantae > Streptophyta > Magnoliopsida > Poales > Poaceae > Triticum > Triticum aestivum. The sequence continues at coordinate 586,639,534 of NC_057806.1, read as the reverse complement.
CGCATGATGGTCATCATAGAGTAGGAGGCGTCCTGCACAGCCATCTCAATAGTAACCCCGAGTCCATACGAGCAGTGAAGGGGCTCGGTGGACCCAGGATAAGATGGAAATATCCTAACGGTGCAGAGATACTGGCTTTGATTAAAGTCTCGGAATTGCTCTTCGACCGTGTACTCAGGATACCAACGGTATCCAGCCTCAGTCATTACCCTGACCAACATGGCAGTATGGCCGGGTACATCTAGGCATCGAGTCAGGCGAACCACTTGATTGAGGTCGCGAGTGGCCATCTGAAAGCACAATCATAATGCAAAGGCATTAGAATTTCTAGCAAAATTTCAGCAGCATAACAGCTGTAAATGCTCAAGAAGGATTTTGAGACATTTGACAAAGGATTACATACACACTCAACATCATCATATCAAGTTCTGAGTCCATCCTAGCAACATAATGTGATAGTAGAATTGAACTAGGCTTGTATCCATCAAACTTATAAGGTACTACTGATTAGTAACACGTGATCCTGATAGAGAGAATAGATCCTAATTCCTTAACCCCCGGTGGAAGAATAGACTGACTCAGATCATAATGTTATAAGATAAAGGAGTAAAAAGAGCCTTATGTTCCAACCCACAAACAATTCCCCTACATATAACTAGAGAATTTCTAGACTCAACATCGACCAGTTTGGCTTGGAGAACCTACAGGCAGTCCGGCTCTGATGCCAACGCTGTCAGGACCCCGACTCGATGTCACATCGATCTAGCTGGTAACACCTCATATCACTTTGCGGCCTCACGCACGGTATCCCCACGGGTGTCGCCTTACCTTTGCCCGGGACCGTTTGCGCCTTTTGGCTCACGTATATGATAGTGTCGCTAGCATCCATATGATAAGGAGCCCGGGCTGACATGACTAGTCGTAAACCCAAAGTGGCCCAGACTTACAGGGACAGGCATCCATGACCCAGCTTCGAACGTGTCGGTCATCAGCAAGTGGGTCCGGGCTGTAGCACTGGGCTAGCAGGACTCCGGTAAACCGGGCTGTAGCGGGCTAACAGGACTCCGGTACTCAATGCGTGACATTTCCCCGAAGGGACAAACACCGGAACGAAGAAGGACACATGCCGGCCAGCCTAAGTGTTCCAGAGCAGTAGCAAGCTACCATGGCTCAGCGGTAACACTAGGAGACATTTCCCGGTAAGAGAGGCTACTAAAGATAAACAACTAGATAGTCAGATCCCACACATACCAAGCATTTCAATCATACACACAATATGCTCGATATGTGCAAATACAACAAGGCATCACAACATGACTCTACGACACAAGTACCTTATTTCAGGCTCAGAGAGCCATACATAACATACACAAAGGTACGGGTCTCACGACCCAGCATTCAAGTCATACAGTCATACAAACCAGCAGCGGAAGTAACTTGTCTGAGTACAGACAACTAGAAAGGTAAAAGAGGCTTGGAAAGCCTAGCTATACTACGTGGTCCTTCACAAGCTCAGGATCACCACCTGGGCCTTTAGCCTACTCATTGATGTCAACGTCTATGTAGAACCCATCAGAAGGGGTTGCAGCGTCTTCTGTAAAATGTAAATTATAGCAACATGAGTACAAAGGTACTCAGCAAGACTTACATCAGATCCTACATACATGCATATTATCAAGAAGGGTTGGTGGAGTTATTGCAGCAAGCCAGCTTTGACTCTTGGCTAGGCTAACCTACGAGACTCCAACTTGAAATGGTTTTTCGCACACGAGTCCACTAATCACCACTTCAATACACTACCGAGGATCCACCTCCGTCTTCCTACGGAAGAGCCATCCTCGGCACTCACACTTATCTTGAGGCTTTTAATAGCTTCCATTTACTTGTCTATGAACTGTATAGGCAACCAAGTAGTCCTTTACCGCGGACGCGGCTATTCGAATAGATCATGATAACCCTGCAGGGGTGTACTTCTTCATACATGTTTCCACCACTTAGCGTCTGCACACGACATGTGCTCGGCAGACTTCAAGCGAAAGCCGACGTGGGTGTAGACCACGACCTACCTAAACACCTAAGCCTCTAGTCCAGGTTTATCGCCTATCCAGGTTCCATCCGCAGGGAGTCCGGCCGAGGTTTCCCATACGGCCCCGAACGATGTGAACAGGGTTTCCCGAGATACCTAACGGGTATTCGGTACACCCGGCCACGTACCTACCGCATCACAGCCCACCCCTACGGTCAGCGCTGTCCACGGCCTCCAGTAGGCTACAAACACCAGAAACTACTTGCAACTCCTGGACAGAGAACTAGGGTGAATAAGAAGTCGAGCGGGGTCATATTTCAGGGCCCAATGCATGGTAGTAGCTGTATCTTAAATCACACATACAGATCTCAGTGCTTAAGGTCGGCTTCAATGAAACAACCCACCATGTACTCCTACATGGCCTCTCATCGATACCTTTACTAAATCGTGTTCACCACACCACTCTTATTACCGACATAATCATTTCACTCTAGCCCATCACCCAGATGAACCAGACCTGACACGACTCTAAGCATAGCAGGCATAGCAAGGTAGGAACAACACATACATATGGCTCAATCAACTCCTACACATGCTAGTGGGTTTCATCTAGTTACTGTGGCAATGATAGGTCATGCAGAGGAAATGGGTTCAACTACCGTAGCATACAGCAGTTTGAAACGTGTTGTCTTAATGCAGTAAAAGAGAGCAGGAGCGAGAACATGGGATTGTATCGATATGATCAAATGGTTGGTTGCTTGCCTGATGGTTCGATGCACTGATATGGTTCTTCGTTAGGGTAATCACGGTACTCCTCGGAGGCAGATCCTGCCGCAAAGAACACCGATACACAACCATCACCAAACAATGTGCAACAATATGATGCATGCATGAAACATAGCAATATGAGTGTGTTGGGCTAATGCAACTAAGACCAGAAGGGTTTGCACCAATTTGAATCAAAGATTCAAATTTCAAACTCAAACATGGCCTTTTAAAGTGCTTTTCCTTGTTCTGCATTAAACATCAAGTTAACTTGTTTAATCATGCATGAAAATAGTACAGATGGATAGATTGGATTTTTCTGATCATTTTTCATATATAATTTGTCTGATTTGGAGTTACAGAATAAAAGTTATGAATTTTTGAAGTTTAAATTATATTCTGGAATTTCCTATATTAGAATAATTCCAGAAAATCAATTATTGCGTCAGCCTGACGTCAGTGTGACGTCAGCAGGTCAACGGAACAGGTCCAGGTCAAACCTGACAGTGGGTCCCGCGTGTTAGGGTGATTAATTAATTAAAGTTTAATTAAAACTAAACCTGTTTAATTAACAGGGCTGGGCCCCACCTGTCATTGACTCAGGGGAGTCAACCAGGGCCCACCCGTGGTCAAACCCGGGTCGGCTGCACCGGCGTTTAGCCGCCGGCGAGCCCGACGCGGCGGCGGAAGTGATTTTTGCCGTTCCGGCAACCAAACGAGCCGCGGAGGGCACCGGAGCGGAGCTGAGGTCGAGCCGCAGCTCTTGGTGGAGTCCGTTGGGGTCGGGGTGGCCGGAGTTGGCGCCGGCGACGACTTTGGTGGCCACCGGAGTTCGGCCAAAGTCGAACTTGTCGCTAGGGGGATCGGTGAGGTGCGGGGAGTGCATGGTTGGGTCCAACGCAGCGTGGTGAGTGCGTTGGACACCGCGGGTTGGCCGGAGGATGGCCGGGAGCACGTCGGCGACGAGATCCGCGGCGGTGCGTGCGGGTGATCTTCGTGCGGTGGCTACACGGCTCGGGAATGAGAGAGAGAGGGTCGGAGAGATAGTTGGGCTCACAGCGCTCCCGTAGAGGCCACCGGCGGGGTCGGGGACGAGCTGAGGCGGCGACGGTGTTGAAGGGGATCTCCGGCGACGGCGAGCTCGGGCGAGGTCGGTGCGGTGGTCTCGGGCCGCACGAGCACACGGGGCTCGGCTAGCTCGATGAAGTAGACGGCGGCGGAGCTCCTGGACACGGTGGCACGGTGTGGGGTTGACGGAGGGCGTGGCTACGGCGAGGGGGTGGCGGCGATGGCGTCGGCCATGGCGTGGGAGAGCGAAGGGGAGGAGCTGGAGGGGAGAAGGGGTGTCTGGGAGGTTCGGGGGAGAGAGGGAAGCCGATTCACGGCGTTAGCCGAGCGAGGGAGGCGGCGAGGCGGCGAGCAGGTGCGTGGCACCCATGCGGTGCTCGCCGTCGAGCACATGCCTGCCTGCCTGGCCGGCAAGCAGCTCACTGGCGCGGTGCTGGGCTGGGCCGGCAGGTGGGCCGGTGTTGGGCGACAGGTAAGCCTTTTCCCATTTTTTTTCTGTTTTCTGTTTTTATTAATACTTCTGCCACTTTGTTGAATTAAATAAAATACTTAGGCTACTCCTAAAATCACCAAACTACTCCTGGTCCATAGTTGGGTTATTTCCAACATGAAACATTTTAGTTTGGAGTTATTTGAGCATTTAAATATTTTATATAATTTTAAATGCCCAAATTCAAATACTTATGATTTAATTCAAAAACCCTAGGATGGCCTAGGAAAATGTGCACCACTTTTGGCAGAGGTTCTGAACCAAGACAAAAATGATGGGCATTTTAGAAGGGCATTTCAGGTTCATTGAAAAAGTTTTTAGTAAACCCTAGTTGGTTTCAGAGGGGACTTGGGGGTTCTGTCATCCCCATTTCAGGTTTCTGATGAAAGAGTAAACATGATGCAACACTCTAATGCATGACTAGCTAGGGTGTGACACCCACGAGGTAGGGGGCGCGCCCAGTGGGTAGGGCGCGCCCCCCACCCTCATGGGCAGGGTGTGGCCCCCTAGTGAAGTTCTTGCTCTCAGTATTTTTTATATATTTGGAAAACATCTTACGTGAAGTTTCAGGACTTTTGGAGTTGTGCAGAATAGGTCTCTAATATTTGCTCCTTTTCCAGCCCAGAATCCCAGTTGCCGACATTCTCCCTCTTTATGTAAACCTTGTAAAATAAGAGAGAATAGGCATAAGTATTGTGACATAATGTGTAATAACAGCCCATAATGCAATAAATATCAATATAAAAGCATGATGCAAAATGGACGTATCAACTCCCCCAAGCTTAGACCTCGCTTGTCCTCAAGCGAAAAGCCGAAATCGAAAAATATGTCCACATGTTTAGAGATAGAGGTGTCGATAAAAATAAAATACGGACATGAGGGCATCATGATCATTCTTAGAACAACAACTTATATGATTCTTGTTATATAATCTCTAATTCTAGAGTAATAATTCAATCACAATATCAAGTATGGATTGTAAACTTCATTGAAAACTAACAACTACAATCTCAGTCATTGAAGCAATTGCAATTTATCATAACATAGGAAAGAGTCAATGTATAAGAGCTTTTCAGCAAGTCCACATACTCAACTATCATATAATGTTTCACAATTGCTGACACTCACGCAATACCTATGGGTATGGAGTTTTAATCGGACACAGAGAAAGATAGGGGCTTATAGTTTTGCCTCCCAACATTTTACCTCAAGAGTAATGTCAACAGTAATAGTTCATGAAAACTCACATCCAATTAGCCATATATACCAGGATCTTTCCAACATATTGTGCTTGCCAAAGGATAAAATGTAAAAAGGAAGGGTGAAGATCACCATGACTCTTATGCAAGGTAGGGGATAAAAGTAAAAGATAGGCCCTTCGTAGAGGGAAGCAGAGCTTGTCATGCGCTTTTATGGTTGGATGCACAAAATCTTAATGCGAAAGAACGTCACTTTATATTGCCACTTGTGATATGGACCTTTATTATGCAGTCTGTCGCTTTTATTACTTCCATATCACACGCTCGTATAAAGCTTATTTCCTCCACACCAATCAATCATACATATTTAGAGAGCAATTTTTATTGCTTGCACCGATGATAACTTACTTGATGGATCTTACTCAATCCATAGGTAGATATGGTGGACACTTATGGCAAGACTGGTTTAAGGGTATTTGGAAGCACAAGTAGTATCTCTACTTGGTGCAATGAATTTGACTAGCATGAGGGGGAAAGGCAATCTCATCATGTTGGAAGATCCAAGACAATATAATTTATCTCAGATGTAAGAAAACATAACCCATTACGTTGTCTTCCTTGTCCAATGTCAACTCTTTAGCATGTCATATTTTAATGAGTGCTCACAATCATAAAAGATGTCCAATATAGTATATTTATATGTGAAGACCTCTCTTTCTTTATTACTTCTATTAATTGCAACAATGACCAAAACTGTGTTTGTCAACTCTCAACAACTTTTATTCATCATACTCTTTCTATGTGAGCTCATTACTCTCCATAAGACTCATATGATCTCTTTGTTTCTTTTTATTTCTTTCTCTTTTATTCTATTCCTTTGGGATCATGGAAAAATAATCAAGCCCTTGACTCGACACTAATCTTTATTATATAGCTCACGGACTCAATTACATAGAAGAATAATAAAGCGAAACTCACAACTAAATCATACTAAGAACTTTTATTCTACTAGATCAAGATATTATCAAAAGGATCGAACTAAGAAAAATGGTAAAGATAAAGGTGATGATTATACGATACCGGGGCACTCCCTCAAGCTTGGCAGTTGCCAAGTGGAGTGCCCATACCCATGTGATTATGTCTCTCTTTTCGGGGATGGTGATGTGATATTCTTGGCGATGATGCCCCTCAAGATACGATTCTCCTCCTCAAGCTTGTTGACTTGCTGCTTGAGGTCCATTATTTCCTTTCGGAGTTTTCCTGTAACAGCCAAAGCTCCCAGCACCCAAGGGTGCTGCATAGCTGCGGGAGAACCAGTGACACTCTTTTTCATATTCTCATAAGAAAGAAATCTAACATTGGAAGGGATAACCGAGTTTGGAATAGCTGAGCTCTGCAGTTCTCCCATTGTGAATCCAACTTGGAGGCGGGAAGTGACTTCTTGATCCTCTTCCATGGCATCTATCCTCTTCAAATCAGCCTCCATCTCTTCCTCTGTTGCTGGCCCAGAGGGGTCGACATGATTGTTTGTCGTTGATCTTGGTGCCGGATGAGACACCCGGCTCTCCTGCTCTAATCTGCAGCAGCAACAGCTCGAAACACAAACAGGAGATAATTGCATGATATGGGAGTCAAAACCTCCGGGAGATTATATAATGAATTTTTACCGACCAAAATATGTGTCGTGTACGAAAACGGAGTCCGGAGAGCACACGAGGTGCCCACGATGTAGGGGGCGCGCCTAGTAGGGTAGGGCGCGCCCTCCACCCTCGTGGAGCCCTCGTGTCCTTCCCGGACTGCTGCTTATTTTTCTATTTTTTTAAATATTCCAAAATGGAGAAATATTGCCTTAAAAACTGTTTTGGAGTCAGTTTGCTTACCGTACCACATATCTATTCCTTTTCGGAGTCTGAAACGTTCCGTAAAGTGTCCCTTATGTATTCCTCCGGGGTTACGGTTTTGATAACATTGGTTTCAACATTTATGGGATTACCTGAGATATAGTGTTTGATTCTTTGACTGTTCACCACCTTCGGATTTGTGCCTTCGAAGTTGTTTATTTTTATGGCACCGGAACGGTAGACCTCCTCGATAACGTAAGGACCTTCCCATTTAGACAGAAGCTTTGCTGCAAAAAATCTTAAACGAGAGTTGTATAGCAATACATAATCACCTACATTAAACTCACGCTTTTGTATCCTTTTATCATGCCATCTTTAAATTTTTCTTTAAACAACTTGGCGTTTTCGTAGGCCGGGGTTCTCCATTCATCAAGTGAGCTAATATCAAAAAACCTCTTCTCGCCGGCAAGTTTAAAATCATAATTAAGTTCTTTAATAGCCCAATAAGCCTTGTGTTCTAGTTCGAGAGGTAAGTGGCATGCTTTTCCATAGACCATTTTATACGGAGACATACCCATAGGATTTTTATATGCAGTTCTATAGGCCCATAATGCAGCATCAAGTTTCTTGGACCAATTCTTTCTAGACCTATTAACAGTCTTTTGCAAAATTAATTTGATTTCTCTATTACTCAATTCTACTTGACCACTGGACTGAGGGTGATAAGGAGATGCAATTCTATGATTAACATCATATTTAGCAAGCATTTTACGGAAAGCACCATGAATAAAATGTGAACCACCATCTGTCATTAAATATCTAGGGACTCCAAATCTTGGAAAATAACTTCTTTAAGCATTTTAATAGAAGTGTTATGATCAGCACTACTAGTTGGAATAGCTTCTACCCACTTAGTAACGTAATCAACAACAACTAAAATATGTGTATATCCATTAGAGGAAGGAAAGGGTCCCATATAGTCAAAGCCCCAAACATCAAACGGTTCAATAACAAGTGAATAATTCATAGGCATTTCTTGACGTCTACTAATATTACCAATTCTTTGACATTCATCACAAGATAAGACAAACTTACGGGCATCCTTGAAGAGAGTAGGCCAATAAAAACCAGATTGCAGTACCTTATGTGCAGTTCTATCTCCAGCATGGTGTCCTCCATAAGCTTCGGAGTGACACTTGCGTAGGATATGTTCCTGTTCATGCTCATGTACACAACGTCTAATAACACCATCTACTCCTTCTTTATAAAGATGTGGGTCATCCCAAAAGTAATGCCTCAAATCATAGAAGAACTTTTTCTTTTGCTGGTATGTGAAACTAGGTGGTATAAACTTAGCAACAATGTAATTAGCATAATCAGCATACCATGGAGCAGAATGAGAAGCATTTATGACATTTAATTGCTCATCAGGGAAGCTATCATCAATAGGTAGTGGGTCATCAAGCACATTTTCTAACCTAGACAAGTTGTCTGCAACGGGGTTCTCAACTTCTTTTCTATCAACAATATGCAAATCAAATTCTTGTAGCAAGAGAACCCATCTAATAAGTCTAGGTTTAGCATCTTTCTTTTCCATAAGATATTTAATAGCAACATGATCAGTATGAATAGTTACTTTAGAATCAACAATATAAGGTCTAAACTTATCACAAGCAAATACAACTGCTAAGAATTCTTTTTCAGTGGTAGCATAATTTCTTTGAGCATTGTCTAGAGTTTTACTAGCATATTGAATAACATTTAGTTTCTTATCAACTCTTTGTCCTAGAACAGCACCTACAGCATAATCACTAGCATCACACATAATTTCAAAGGGTAAATTCCAATCAGGTGGCTGAACAATAGGTGTAGAAATCAATGCTTTCTTAAGTATTTCAAATGCTTCTACACAATCATTATCAAAGAAAAATGGTATATCTTTTTGTAATAAATTAGTGAGAGGCCGAGAAATTTTTGAGAAGTCCTTAATGAACCTCCTATAAAAACCGGCATGACCAAGAAAACTTCTTATACCTTTAGTGTCCTTGGGACATGGCATCTTTTCAATAGCATCAACCTTGGCTTTATCAACTTCAATACCTCTTTCAGAAACTTTATGCCCCAAGACAATACCTTCATTCACCATAAAGTGGCACTTTTCCCAATTCAAGACAAGATTAGTTTCTTCACATCTCTGCAAAACTCGATTAAGGTTGCTCAAGCAATCATCAAAAGAAGATCCATAGACGGAAAAGTCGTCCATGAAAACCTCACAAATGTTTTCACAAAAGTCAGACAATATAGCCATCATGCATCTTGAAAGGTAGCAGGTGCATTACATAAACCAAAAGGCATACGTCTATAAGCAAAAGTACCAAAAGGGCATGTAAAACTAGTCTTTGGTTGATCTTTAGCTGACACATGTATTTGAGAGAAACCGGAATAACCATCTAGAACGCAAAAATGTGTATGTTTGGACAATCTTTCTAGCATTTGATCGATAAAAGGTAAGGGGTAATGATCCTTTTTAGTAGCCTTATTTAATTTGTGGAAATCAATTAACATTCTATAACTTGTAATAATTCTTTGAGGAATCAATTCATCTTTATAATTAGGAACAACAGTAATACCTCCCTTCTTAGGGACACAATGGACAGGGCTTACCCACTGACTATCGGTAACGGGATAAATTATAACTGCCTCAAGGAGCTTTAGTATCTCCTTTCTTACCACTTCTTTCATTTTAGGATTCAGTCGGCGTTGATGATCACGAACTGGTTAAGCATCTTCTTCCAAATTAATTTTGTGTTGACATAGAGTGGGACTAATGCCCTTAAGATCATCAGGAGTATACCCAATAACAGCACGGTGCTTCTTCAGAGTTTTCAATAATCTCTCTTCTTCATGCTCTGAAAGGTTAGCACTAATAATAACAGGATATATCTTTTTCTCATCAAGATAAGCATATTTAAGAGTATTAGGTAACGGTTTAAGCTCAAACACGGGATCACCCTTGGGTGGAGGAGGATCCCCTAGGATTTCAATAGGTAATTTTTTTAGAATAGGTTCCTGTTTAAAGAATACTTCATCTAATTCCCTTCTTTCATTCATAAACATATCATTTTCATGGTCTAGCAAATATTGTTCTAAAGGATCACTAGGAGGTATGGCAATAGAAGCAAGACCAATAATTTCATCCTTACTAGGTAATTCTTCTTCACGGTGTTGTCTACTAAATTTAGAAAAATTAAATTCATGAGTCATATCATCTAAACCGATAGTAACAACATCTCTTTTGCAATGTATGGTAGCATTAACAGTATTTAAGAAGGGTCTACCAAATATAATGGGACAAAAGCTATCTTGTGGGGAACCAAGAACAAGAAAACAAGCAGGATATTTAGTTTTCCCACACAAGACTTCAACATCTCTAACAATTCCCATTGGTGAAATAGTATCTCTATTGGCAATTTTAATTGTAACATCAATATCTTCCATCTCAGCAGGTGCAATATCATGCATAACTTCTTTGTATAAGGAATAAGGTATTGCACTAGCACTAGCACCCATATCACATAAGCCATGATAACAATGATCTCCTATTTTAACAGAAATAACAGGCATGCCTACCACAGGTCTAGGTTTATCTTTATCATGGGGTTTAGCAATTCTAGCAGTTTCATTACAGAAATAAATAACATGCCCATCTATATTATCAGACAAGAGGTCTTTAACAATAGCAATATTAGGTTCAACTTTAACTTGCTCAGGAGGTGTATATGTTTTAATATTGCTTTTACGAACCACAGTTGAAGCTTTAGCATGATCCTTTATCCTAACAGGGAAAGGTGGTTTCTCAACATAAGAAGTAGGAACAATAGGATCATTATAAGTAATAGTCTTTTCTTCAACTTTAATAGGTGCAGCTACTTTTACTTCTATGGGAGGATGATATTTAAACCACTTCTCCTTGGGGAGATCAACATAAGTAGCAAAAGATTCATAGAAAGAAGCTACTATCTCAGGGTCAAGTCCATATTTAGTGCTAAATTTACGAAAAATATCGGTATCCATAAAAGATTTAACACAATCAAAACTAGGTGTCATACATGACTCATTACCATTGTCGAGGTCCCAATCTTCAGAGTTGCGTTTAATTATTTCCAATAAATCCCATTTGAATTCAATAGTCTTCATCATAAAAGAGCCAGCACAAGAAGTATCAAGCATGGTGCGATTGTTACCAGAAAGCCGAGCATAAAATTTTTGAATAATCATTTCTCTTGAGAGCTCATGATTGGGGCATGAATATAACATTGATTTAAGCCTCCCCCAAGCTTGAGCGATGCTTTCTCCTTCGCGAGGCCAAAAATTATATATATATATATATATATATATATATATATATATATATAATTGCGATCAGGGTGAACAAGATGCATAGGATAAAACTTCTAATGAAATTCCAATTTCAATTGTTTGTAATTCCAAGACCTCATATCATCACATAGCCTATACCATGTCGATGCATCTCCCCTCAAAGATAAAGGGAAGACCTTCTTCTTAACAACATCTCCAGGTACACCTGCAAGCTTAAATAATCCACAAACTTCATCCACATATATCAAATGTTCATCAGGATGTTTTGTTCCATCTCCTAAAAAAGGATTAGCTAGCGGTTTTTCTATCATACCCAAAGGAAATTCAAAGCAAGCATTTTCATTTTCATTTTCATTTTCAGTAGGTTCAATAGGTTGAGGAGCAACTCTTTGCTCTACTGGTCGGGGTGAAGATACCCTGAACAAGCCCCTCAGAGGATTACCTTCCATGGTAACAAATGACAGTAAATTTCAGCACACTATATAAATTTTTCCTTACCAAATTCCACCTACCAAAGGCGCTTCACTCCCCGGCAACAGTGCTAGAAAAGAGTCTTGATGACTGTCGGTGTCAAAACCAGCGGATCTCGGGTAGGGGGTCCCGAACTGTGCGTCTAGGCCGGATGGTAACAGGAGGCAGGGGACACGATGTTTTACCCAGGTCCGGGCCCTCTTGATGGAGGTAAAACCCTATGTCCTGCTTGATTAATATTGATGATATGGGTAGTACAAGAGTAGATCTACCACGAGATCAGAGAGACTAAACCCTAGAAGCTAGCCTATGGTATGATTGTATGTTGTGATTGTTGTCCTACGGACTAAAACCCTTCGGTTTATATAGACACCGGAGAGGGTTAGGGTTACACAAGGTCGGTTACAAAGGAGGAGATATCCATATTCGTATTGCCTAGCTTGCCTTCCACGCCAAGTAGAGTCCCATCCGGACACGAGACGAAGTCTTCAATCTTGTATCTTCATAGTCTAACAGTCCGGCCAATAGAGATAGTCCGGCTGTCCGGAGACCCCCTAATCCAGGACTCCCTCAGTAGCCCCTGAACCAGGCTTCAATGACGATGACTCTAGCGCGCAGTATTGTCTTCGGCATTGCAAGGCGGGTTCCTTCTCTGAATACATCACAGAAGAACTTGAATACAAGGATAGTGTCCGACCCTGCAAAATAAGTTCCACATTCCACCGTAGAGAGAATAATATTTTCGCAGATCTAATTTGCAGGCTTGTCTTGGCAGCATGACGTTATGTCATGACCCGGTGATTATTCGAACCATTTCCTTTAACCAGCCCCGCATATAACGCGAGGCAGTTTTTCGACATGTCTTGTCAAAGCAGAGATCGTGTCCCCTTATTACGGGGTTCTCATTAATATGGGCGTGGGTAACCCAACCGCGCCATCAATTGCGGCGCTTGGGGGATAAGCGAGTTTTACCAGGCGAGTGGTTGCCCCGGGCCAAGCCCCCGGGGAGATCGTAAGTATTCAGATAGCAGAGTAACTCATAGCATTCCTTTGTCGCACTACTTTCCCTAACGCCGAACATGATTATGCAGGCCTCCGCGAACCAGCATCGATGTATCGTCGGACGGCTCCTTGGGCTTGTCGGACATGAATAGTGATCCAGTCCCGACCGCCACCTCCCCTCATCCTACCGACGACGCCGAGGTGTTGTCTCAAGAGGCACCGGATCGAGGGGAGACAGTCCTGGAGGCGCCTCAAGGTGACCTTCCAGACTCTGGGAGCCGAGGGGACGGGGCCCCTGAGAGCTCCAAGTTCGGCCCTCAGCCGAACACCGCGCCGGAACCTCCAGCGGTTCCAGGCTCGGGCAGGCGGCCTCCTTCTAAAAGGGGCAAGACGCCTGTGCCGGTGACCTCTGTCCATCCAGAGGCGCCGGACAATCTGCTGGAAGCGCTTCGCAGCGCTTCCATCGACGAGGAGCACCGCACTATCATGAGTGCGGTGATCCAAAAGGTTCAGTCCGCCAAGAGCGGATTGACTGAAGCCTGTGCCAGCCTTCTAACAGGCTTCGAGGTAAGTGGGTTAAAATGTAGTAGAAATATTACCGCATAGACAGTAGCCCCTGATGCTTTGTTCAGTGTTCACAAAGAAAAGCCGAACAGAGGATCAAATAATATCGCAGGAGTCTAATATAAGTGTGTCAATATGCATATGTAGGCTTCGCTGCTGGCGTCCGCCGCACTGACTGTGGAGGTCGCCATGCTGAAGCAGGACCTCGAGGGGTCCAGGAAAGAGCTCGGCCTTGCCAAGAGGCAGCTCGAGGAGAACAAGGGTAAGTAATACCCTGTCTATAGATATGTATATATAAAAGAAGACGCGATTGCAAAATGACAAGATCATCGTATATTTGCCAGGGGCCACGACCAAGGTGGCGACCTTGAAGCAAGCGCTAACCAAGGCTGAAGATAAAGCGGCCAAGGAGCGCACCGAGCGGGAAAAACAAGAGGCTCGTGTGGGCGAGGTGCAGCAAGAGCTCCAGGCTCTAGTGACGAAGCACGAGGCGTTGTTGCTTGACTTGAAGACGCGAGAGTCTGAGCTTGCCGCGGCCCTCGAGAGCGCGAAGAGTGCCAAGGCCGAGGCCCAGAAGGCCCTCCAGGAGGTTGATGCAATGAAGAAGATAGCGGCGGGTAAGGCATTCTATATGCAGAGCAAGCATGTAAAAGTAACTTACCGATTACTTACCCTAATTCGGAGCTCTCCAGGAGCATTCGCAGATTTGCCCCACAGCGAGTCCGATGCCGCGCAGTTTTACCAGGCCGAGGAGGGGAGCTCAACAGAGAAGTTGTTCTGGTCTCAATATACTGGGACCAAACACCCAATGCCTCTGGGCGACCAGCTAAAGCAGTTGGTTGAGCTGCACAAGGCGGCCGAACAGGCCATGAAGGGCCTTATAGTCCGGCTGTGGCCTGGCGGCGTCCTTCCGAACAGCTACTTCGGCCTGGTGAGGCGGCTTGTGGATGCCTGCCCACGGCTGGAGGTCATCAAGCGGTCCGTCTGCATCGAAGGTGCACGCCGGGCTTTCGCCCGTGTGAAGGTGCAGTGGGCCAAGCTAGACGCTGTGAAGCTGATCAAGGAAGGGCCGCCGCAGGGCAAGGAGCATCGCACCCCCGAAATTTATTATGAGGGTGTCCTGAAGGGTGCCCGTCTTGTAGCGGACGAATGTTCAAAGGATGTAATATTTGAGTAAACTTGCTCGTGTGATCCTGTATGATGAAACCTTGTTTCATATGCGCTATGCAACATTTGTGTGAATTTAAAATATTACCTTATGTTTGGCCGTTTTATCCAATCTGAGAGATGGCTAGTCCTCGACTTCTGCCCCCATGCCGCGAGTGCTGGGGTGTTCGGGATAAACCTGAGCACTCTTGTTCCCATATTTGGGTCCTTCGAGGAAGGTGCTCAGCACAACGAACAAGGCAACCGGACTAATAATGCTTTATCACTCTCACTTAGCAATAGAATTCTATAATTTTAAATTTCGGTGAAGCCCCTGGTATTCGGAAGGCCGAATTCGGGGCGTGATACACGCCTGTAAGCCGGATAGGGCCGGCCCCTTGCCCTAAGTAGCATAAGTGAAAGTGCGTTATATCGACTAGAGGGGGGGTGAATAGGCGATTTTTATGAAAGTCTTCAAAACGTGGAAGTTATGAAGACAAACAATAGAAATAAACCTATTACCATGCAGCGGAAGGTAGACTACACTAGGCAAACCATAGTCAAGTATTCAATGGAGTGAAAGCACAATGACTAATAGCAGCAATGTAGTAAGGATCAGGTAGGAAGATATTATGAAGCCAAACAGAACACGCAGTCACTCAGTGAAGATAAAAGATAGTGCAATCATACAATGACTTCACAAGGTGTAATGACCTCGATGCGGCTATATCTCCCACGTGTCGAAGCACGACTTAGAGGCATAACCGCATTGAAAGCAATGTCACAAGTGAGGTAATCTTCACACAACCCATGTAATACATAAGGGAAAGAGATACATAGTTGGCTTACAATCGCCACTTCACACAATTACATGAATAAAGCATTACATCATCCAAATACAATCAAGGCCCGACTACGGAACCAAAATAAAAGAAGAACCCCAAATGCGATAAAGGTCCCCGATCGACCCCAACTGGGCTCCACTATTGACCAACTAGAACGAAACAACACAAAGGACAAGATCTTCATCGAGCTCCTCCTGAGCTTGGTTGCGTCATCTGCACGGACTCATCGACACCTGCAAGCTGGTTTTGGAAGTATCTGTGAGCCACAGGGACTCAGCAATCTCGCACCCTCGCGATCAAGACTATTTAAGCTTATGGGTAAGGAAAAGGTATGAGGTGGAGCTGCAGCAAGCGACTAGCATATATGGTGGCTAACATACGCAAATGAGAGCGAGAAGAGACGGCAAGGCACGGTCGATAAAAGTATGGTCAAGAAGTGATCCTAAAGCTACCTACGTCAAGCATAACTCCAACAACCGTGTTCACTTCTCGGACTCCGCCGGAAAGAGACCATCACGGTTACACACGCGGTTGATGTATTTTAATTAAGGTCAACTTCAGGTTCTCTACAACCGGGCGTTAACAAATTCCCATCTGCCCATAACCGCGGGCACGGCTTTCGAAAGTTCAAAACCCTGCAGGGGTGTCCCAACTTAGCCCATCACGAGCTCTCACGGTCAACGAAGGAATAGACCTCCTCCCGAGACATTCCGATCAGACTCGGTATCCTGGTTCTACAAGACATTTCAACAGGGTAAAACTAAACCAGCAACACCGCCCGAATGTGCCGACAAATCCCGATAGGAGCTGCACATATCTCGTTCTCAGGGCACACTCAGATGAGACTAGCTACGAGTAAAACCAACCCTCAAGTTTCCCCGAGGTGGTCCCGCAGGCAGCTCAGTTCGAACCAACACTCAGAGGAGCACTGGCCCAGGGGGGGTTAAAATAAAGATGACCCTTGAGTCCACGAAACCCAAGGGAAAAAGAGGCTAGGTGGCGAATGGTAAAACCAATGTTGGGAATTGCTGGAAGAGCTTTACTCAAGGAGAACTGTCAAGGGGTTCCCATTATTACCCAACCGCGTAAGGAACGCAAAATCCGGGAACATAACACCGATATGACGGAAACTAGGGCGGCAAGAGTGGAACAAAACACCAGGCATAAGGCCGAGCCTTCCACCCTTTACCAAGTATATATATGCATTAATTAAATTAGATATATTGTGATATCCCAACAAGTAAACATGTTCCAACAAGGAACAACATCTCCATGTTCCAACAAGGAACAAACTTCAATCTTCACCTGCAACTAACAACGCTGAGCAAAGCGATAACATAGCCAATCAACGGTTAGCTAGGACAAGGTGGGTTAGAGGCTTGGTTCAACAATATGGGAGGCATGATAAGCAAGTGGTAGGTATCGCAGCATAGGCATAGCAAAAGAGCGAGCAACTAAGCAAGCAAAGATAGAAGTGATTTCAAGGGTATGATCATCTTGCCTGAAATCCCGCAAGGAAGAAGAACGGGTCCATGAAGAAGACAAACGGGCATAGACGAACGGGTCCTCACAAACGTGACGTAACCGGAACCAACCCGAAGAAGCAAACACCGGAAAGAAGCACACAACATAGTAAACAACCAACACATGGACATGGTATGATATGCGAGATGCGGTATGCGATGTATATGCATGATTTGCAAGGGAATGCATGAACCTGGACTCAACATGGAAATCCAAGTGTGCCACTGGAAAGATGAGATGAAATCTCTTGAAAACGATATAAAGAACGCCGGAATCGGAGTTACGGTTTGGAAATGGCAAGCAACTCAAATATGGCACCGGTCTGCGATATATAGCAAGTAGCCATCTAAATGCAACAAGATGAACATGCTACAACACTCAAACATGGCAACAAAATACATGGCAGGGATCCACTCAAGAAGCTTAACAAAAGATGAACACTGAGCCATGGCTAATTCATCCATTAACAGGTTCAAACAAGCATGGCCAAAAAGGCATTTGGTAAACAGATCTCAGATTTAGTGAAATTAACACTTGTCTGGAATTTCAGATCAGATAGCACTCTTTGGAGCAACAAAACTATATGCTACAGGACCTGAACATGGCAAAGTAAAGCATGGCATGGAGCTACTCAAAGAGCTTAACAAAAGTCCCTTAGTGACCTTGAGCCAAAAGGATCAGAAAATACATTTTCAAGCATGTGAACATGGAAAAAATATAATCAGATCACAGACTTGGTGAAACTGGAGCATGCTGAAACAGATATCAAGTAGGCATGTTTACGAGATTGATGCACTCACTATAGACCAAGGCATGACAATCTAAGCATACACCCCTCAAGAATACACATTATACAAGCTAGGCATGGCAAGAACAATAGCATAACATGCACGGATCAAACTACAACATCCTCGGCAAAATTGCTAACAAGTAGACAACCTGCCCAGATTCACGAAATAGCAAAACTAGAGCTCAATTGGCTCAAGCTAGGGTGCTCCATAATTGCAAACAAAGACATGGATGGATAGAGCACCACAAGATTAACAAATCATCCTTACTGATCATCCTCAAAAGAGGCACGGATCACTAGGAAACAACATGAACATATGGCCATATGAGATAAACAGATCAAGGACTTAGTGGGAATGCTAAGTCCCTGAAATCAGCATTACCAAGTGTCTCACTTTGCAAGCTTGTGCTAGTCACCACACACATCACAAAAATACATGGGTTGCACCTCTGAAAAGATGGCAAAACCCTTAACAAAACATATGTAGAGCTCATGGGCATAACCTGCACACAATAATCATGGCAAAAATGACAAATATCTAAATGGAGCAGCAGATCTGACAATTATCTCAAGTAGCACTCTTCTAACAGCATTTCGGGCATCAAGATGAACTCAAATGAAAATGATGCAATGAGATGAAATGATGTACTCTCTAAGACGAACATTTTGATATGCTATATGCATGAATCGGAGCTATGGATGCAAAGTTACGAGGTGATGAACATGTGCATATGGATCTGGGAATCTCGGGGACTTGGTGGAATTTTACCCCGCGAGAAAGTCAACTGGACGAGATGATCCCGGGACGGAGGGATCCGAGCAGCGCGGGGCTGTTTGGTTCGGGACCGGGTGGATCTCATCCCACCCGGCCGGATCTGGGATGGGGCGGCGCGGCCGGATCTGACGAGGTCGCCGGAGGACTCCGGCGAGGGTGGAGGAGGCCATGGCAGGGCGGCGCCGGCAGGATCCGGGCGACGCGGACGCGGCTGGAGGCGCGGGCACTCCGGCGCCCGTCGAACGGTGGCGGAGCAGGCGAACTCCAGCGCCGGGTGCAGAGGGAGGACGGCGGCGAGGTCGCCGCGGGCGGCGCCGACGAGCCCGCCGCGGTGGAGGTTGGTGATGGCGGCGAAGGCATGGTTGAACGGCGGCGCTGGCTAGACGGGCCCCGCGGGCCCGATCCGGGCCGCGCGGGCCGGTGGTGGGGCTGAGGAGAGAGAGGGCGGCGGAGGGATGAGGTGGCGTGCGCTGAGTGGCTGAGACAGAGGAGGCGATGACGTGGCACAATGCGATTGGCCGGGGTGAGGTGGCCGGCGGACATGCCCGGCGGCGGAGTGGACGTGTCCGGCGCGCGGAGGAGGAAGATCTAGGGTTTCGGGGAAAAGATTCGCAAACGAAAATGAAGGGGTCTATTTATAGAGGTAGAGGGAGCTAGGAAGCTCCAAATGAGGTGCGGTTTTCGGCCACGCGATCGTGATCGAACGCTCTAGATGATGGTGAGGGTTTAGGTGGGTTTTTGGGACAAAATGGAAGGGTGTTGGGCTGCAACACACACGAGGCCTTTTCGGTCCCTCGGTTAACCGTTGGAGTATCAACCGAAGTCCAAATGGCCCGAAACTTGACAGGCGGTCTACTGGTAGTAAACCAAGGCCGCATGACAAGTCTCGGTCCAATCCGAAAAATTTTAACCCCCGTACATGAAAGAAAGGTAGAAAGGACCACCGGAGGAGAACGGAGCGCCGGAATGCAAAACGGACAACGGGGAAAATGCTCGGATGCATGAGATAAACATGTATGCAAATGAAATGCGCATGACGACACGATATGCAATGCATGACACGCAATCAATGACAACGCAACAACAGCGAATAACTGGACGACACCTGGCACATCGGTCTCGGGGCGTTACACAAGGACCAACAGTAAGTAAAGGGAAGGAAAGGATGAAACTAGTGACACATTGAAGACAATGATTTGTTGGACCAGTTCCAGTTGCTGTGACAACTGTACGTCTGGTTAGGGCGGCTAGGTATTTAAACCTGAGGACACACAGTCCCGGACACCCAGTCCTGAACACGCAGCTCAGGACACCCAGTCCTCACCGTATTCCCCTTGAGCTAAGGTCACACAGACCTCACCCAATCACTCTGGTAAGTCTTCAAGGTAGACTCCCAAACCTTCACAAACTTCGTTCACCAGCGATCCACAATGTCTCTTGGATGCTCGGAACGCGATGCCTAACCGGCTGGAGGATTCACAGTCCTCAAGTGTAATAAGTCTTCAGATCACACAGACAAGAAGACTTAAGTGATGCCTAATTCTCTTTGGCTCTGGGTGGTTAGGGCTTTATCCTCGCAAGGAATTCTCTCTCAAAGGCTTCGAGGTGGGTTGCTCTAAAACGACAAAAGCCGTACACTAACTCTGAGCAGCCAACCATTTATGGTTGTAGGGGGTGGGCTATTTATATCCACTAGGCAACCCGACCTGATTTATCCGAAATGACCCTGGGTCACTAAGGAACTGACACGTGTTCCAACGGTCAGATTTCAAACTCACACGGCAACTTTACTTGGGCTACAAGCAAAGCTGACTTGTCCAACTCTGGACAAAATTTGCTCTCATAGTCTTCACTCGAAGACATAGGTTTTGGTTAAGCATCACTTCAGTCATTCTGACTGGTTCTCTTGGACCCCACTTAACAGTACGGTGGTTCCTATGACTCAACAAAGAAGAAAAAGAACTACGAAAGATCTAAGTCGTCGAGCTCCATAGGCTTCACGCGATATCTTCTCTTGTCATAGTCTTCAATGTGAATATCTTCATATACCACCTTTGACATCAATGTCTTCATACATTTTTAGGGGTCATCTCTGGTAGGGAAACCGAATCAATGAGGGACTTCTACCTATGTTATCCTGCAATTCTCACAAACACATTAGTCCCTCAACTAGGTTTGTCGTCAATACTCCAAAACCAACTAGGGGTGGCACTAGATGCACTTACAATCTCCCCCTTTTTGGTGATTGATGACAAACTAGTTGAAGTTTTCAACGGAGAATATAATATGTGAAATTGTAAAGGATAAGGAATTGTCTTCATAAGTTGCAAGGGCTCCCCCTGAAGATGTGCATATAAGTAATTTGCTTTTGGAATGCAAATGCACATGGCAGGTTGTGCTTGTGGAGATCCTCTTCAACTTATGATGACAATCCACTATGCATGTGAAGGTATGTGAAGATAATGACATGCATAATGGAAAATGGACGTCTGCAAAATGATCTAAGTGCGGAATTTATCGTCGCACATGCGGAATTTATCATCGCATCACAAAATGGCAAATAAGTAGCAGACGACCATCGAGTTTAAGTGTTACAACTCAAAGAACCAAATGTATCAAAACGAGAGTTGTAAACACGAAGCAAAATATGAAGCCCCCGCCCATATGGACCCGCTTGAAGACTATCAAACTCATATGCTTCTCCCCCTTTTGTCAGTAAGGACCAAAAAGGTTCAAAGACATAGAGCATCTACTCGTTCCCATGAAGAGTAGGTGAAGCAGCAGGGTCGTCGGTGGTGTTTGGCGGTGTAGAAGAACTTGGAGCAGTGTCGAAGCGTGCTGAAGGAGGTGGCGGTGAAGTAGCATCGTCTTCATCCTCGATCACTCTGGCATTCACAGTTGCAGCAGAGGAAGAGAACTCAGAGTCTTCAAGAGATGGAGTTCATCGCAGCACTGCCCTTCAAGGAGGTGTGGAGTCAAACTTGAAGCGCTCAGAGAAGCCATCCTCTTGAAGATCATCTTTAGAGCACATCAGCGTCAGCCCTTTCCATGTGCGTCGAGAGGTTTCATGGGCAACAAAGGCATTCTTGGTGGCAAGATTGCGAATGCGATTAACATCCACCAAGAGGCTTTGCATCTGACGCTTCAGCCAGTCATGATGCTTATCCTGTTTCTGATGAAGAGCCACAAGAAGCTCTCGGTCATTGAGAACACGAGTGCGCTTCTTGGGTCGTTGGGCAATTTTGCTATCAGTGGCTTCAGTGAGAGCAGGATGCGGTGCACGTGTAGTGCCAGCCAAAGGATACACACGAGTGACTACTTCAACTCCTTCAATGTTCTGAGAAAAACTTTGATGCTCCGCATTCTGAAGACTTAGAGGTTCCTTGGCAGGCTCAGGATAGATGGCTTCAATAGACATATCCACATCAGGCAGAAAGATCCGATGATTGCGAGCAGATGGCTGATATGAGATAGCGGAGTGAAGTTCGATCAGCCACATTACCCATGGGGCGTAGAACTTCAAGCCAAACAGATCAGAGCCTGATGCAGCAAGTTGGCGAATGAAGAAGTCCTGTGCATTGAAGCATTTGCCATGAAGAATATAGAAGACCAAAGTCTTCATTGCACCTTCCAGCTTGGCATGTGGAGTGTGCCCTTTGATGGGCCAGAGAGTTCGTCTTATGATGTGATAAATAGTCCTTGGCAGATACTCTAGGTCTTCAACAAAGAACTCTTTGGGATATGCAGCATCTTGGGGCAATGGCTTCATCATACTGAGCATCTGACTCATGTTAGGTTCAGGCTTCTGAAAGATGCTCTCCACAGCTTCACTGTGAAGATGACAGCCATATTCGTAGAGATAGCCGGGAGTGGGTAGACTAGTAAGCTCAATGATGTCAAAGGCTTTGGCTTCGTGATGAACGTTTCCTGTCATCCACTCCAGGACCCAAGTCTTCGGATCTCTATTATACCCGCGGATGTGAAGTGTGGCATAGAATTGAAGCAGCAACTCTTCATTCCAATGCTCTTGGTCAGTGACGAACGACAGCAATCCAACCTCTTTGAAGCAATCCAGAGCTTCTTCCAGACAGGGCAGACCAGCTATTGCTTCAATGTCAAGATGCTTGTGTGGGAAGATGCGACCTTGATTGTAAAGAATGCAGGAGTAATAGCTTCGCTGCGGATAGCTCCAGAACTGATCAGATGATATTCTTTCCCTTGAGTAGGGGTTCCTGGAGCTATTGAAGAAAGTGTTGTCTGCTTTGAAGCCATTGATATTGAAGGATCCAGGTGCTGATGCAAGACCTGGGAACCTGGGCAATCTTGGGATTGGCTTCTGTACCTGAGGCCTGTTCTCAACATGATAGTCGAATTGAGGACCGGCAGCAGGCGCAGGAACAGAAGCAGTGGGATCAGTGGCTTCGCTGACTTCTGGTGCTTTTGTTGGTGAGGGCTCCACATTAGCTTCAGCCATGACAAAGTCAGTGGCTTCATTGGTGTTGGTGGTGGCAGCCTCAAGATTTTCAACCTCCACTTGACAAGCTGGAGGGTCAGTCACAGTCATGTTCTCCTCAAGAACCGCTTCTTGGTGGGATAGGGGAGTAGCAGCTTGTGGCGCTTCTTCTTCATCGGCTGATGTAGCCGGAATGTCTTCAGCAGCTTTAGCTTCAGACCCAGAGATTGGAGGCCTTGGTCCTTTGCGAAGCCTGCGCAACACAGGCGACGCGTGTGGAGTTGGTGTTGGCTGGGCCTCAAAGTCTTCTTCCTCTTGTGGGCGATCAGCCCATGAAGCATCCTGAGCAATTGGCGTCAGAGGACGACCAATGCTGATGAGCCCGCTGTGCGTTAGCACAGGCGATGATACCTGTTGGTGCTCGAGCTGAGGAAGGACTGCATCATCTTCAACATGGTCATGGTGACCAATGTCTTCAGCAGCGATGGGATCAGCTGCTGGAAAGTCTTCAGCTTCATGAGCCTCTGTGAAAGTAGGCTCATGGATTGTCAGTTGGCGTTCAGCGTCAGGACGAACCATGGAAATGGGTTCAACAATCAAAGTCTCTGTGGGAGCAGCCCGTTCTTTCTTGGTCTTCCTCTTCTTCTTGGAGGGGGCAGTAGGAGAGGCTTTAGGATGTTTCCTCTTCCTGGCTTCAGCCTCAGCAGTCCTCGTCTTCTTCAGCTCTGAAGCGGTTGACCGAGCTTTTGGCTTCGAGCCAGTCATGCTGGTTGGGAAGACAATGGGATCTGCTTCCTGCCTTGGTGCGAGAGGTTCAGCCACAATTGGCTTCTTCTTCTGCTTAGCAGCCATCCTGGGTTCAATGCCCGGACGCCCAAGGGCCTTGCGCTTCTCAGCCTCATTGTAGCCTTGCACACACATGTCAGCCAGGCTCTTCATGCGCTCCCGAGAACCTTGAGCTTCTGCGCATTTCTTGAGAAAGGCTTCTTTGAGCTCGTGCAGCATAATCTTGAA
The DNA here is from genome assembly GCF_018294505.1 of Triticum aestivum. Classification (NCBI taxonomy): domain Eukaryota; kingdom Viridiplantae; phylum Streptophyta; class Magnoliopsida; order Poales; family Poaceae; genus Triticum; species Triticum aestivum. Next base: position 586,615,181 of record NC_057806.1, on the reverse strand, counting down.
GTTTTTCACCTCTTGCACGCTGAGCTTGGCCATATGCTTCTTGAACTGAGCCTTTTCATAGTCAATCTTTTGCTTCAGTTCGACGATGCGCTGAGAGAGAGCTAGCTCTGAAGCAATGGCGCCATGAAAGGTGACACTGAGGCCAATGGGTAATTGCAGATCTTCGAAGCTGATGTTTGGCATGTCAAACCACTCATCAATGAAGTTGTGGATGATTGTCACGTCAAAGAGAGGCAGATCATTGAAGATTTCTGCTTCTTCTTTGCTCTTGATGAGTTGCTCAAGAGCGTCATCTGCAAGATCTTCATCAGTTGACAGATCAATGGCATCGTTGCGCAGAATGGCAGCAGCTGTCAGCTCTTGGCCGGTGTGTGGCAGAGGCATCTTGACCATCTGGGGCTTGGAGATGCGTGACAAATCTTCAGACTGCACACTGTCTTCAGGAGGTGCAGTTGCAAGTGGCTTCGCCCGTGAGATTTTTGTGCAGAGGCCGGCTTTGAAGCTTTTGGCTGCTTCAGCTTCTTTGGCTTCGGCGCTGCAGGCGCTTCATCTGATTCAGCGTCATCTGCAGGCTCATTCACGGCTGTCCCTTGAACCACGATGTGAGTGATGAGACCTTCCAAGTTGTAGAAGGGCCCAAGAAGATTGGGTTCAGCTTCACGAGTTCCATCGGCGCGGGGAGCAGAGGGACCAGGGTTGAAATCTAATCCCAAAGACTTCTTGTTCTGCTTCGCTGAGTTCTGGGCAAATTGGAAGTTGCGCTTAAACAGATTGTCGTCACAACACCATAGCAGGGACGATGGGTCAGCATCCGCAGGCTGTGGTCCACGGACCATGAAGGGATAGAAGCCTTGTTCAATGGCTTCATCTCTAGTCCTGGGTTGAAGATTTTTGTAGAGGATTTCTCCCGTGGTCGCTTGATGGCATTCTTTTCAGCATATTCCTTTGTCACAAATCTGTACTTGAACCACTGTTCTGCCCAATAGCGTCGAATCCATTGGATTCGTGTCTTGCACTGATTGTAATCCTCTTCAGGATCTGTCTTGTACAGCTCTGAGAGGTCATCGGGCAGATCTCTTGATGTTTCTCCTTGACGCTTTCTGCCACCCTTCCTTGCTAAGATAATCAACATAGTGAAGATAATCATGAAGACATGTTGAGATTGAAGCCAAACCAAATGTGAAGACATGGCAAATGTAACGCCATGAGTGAAACACTTCAAACAGAACCTTTGGTGGTGGCGTTACCCACCGTATAGGAAGTATTAGACCCAGACACGGCGCACAATTTGTTGGGGAACGTAGCAGAAATTCAAAATTTTCCTACGTGTCACCAAGATCTATCTATGGAGAAACCAGCAACGAGGGGAAGCAGAGTGCATCTACATACCCTTGTAGATCGCTATGCGGAAGCATTCAAGAGACTAGTCCCTCTAGTCATCTAAGTGATTACATGATCCGAGTCAACTAGGCTGTGTCCAATCATCGTGTGAGACGGACTAGTCATCATCGGTGAACATCTTCATGTTGATCGTATCTACCATACGACTCATGCTCGACCTTTCGGTCTCTTGTGTTCCGAGGCCATGTCTGTACATGCTAGGCTCGTCAAGTCAACCTAAGTGTTTCGCGTGTGTAAATCTGTCTTACACCCGTTGTATGTGAACGTTAGAATCTATCACACCCGATCATCACGTGGTGCTTCGAAACAACGAACTGTCGCAACGGTGCACAGATAGGGGGAACACTTTCTTGAAATTATTATGAGGGATCATCTTATTTACTACCGTCATTCTAAGTAAACAAGATGCAAAAACATGATAAACATCACATGCAATCAAATAATAGTGACATGATATGGCCAATATCATATAGCTCCTTTGATCTCCATCTTAGGGCTCCATGATCATCTTGTCACCGGCATGACACCATGATCTCCATCATCATGATCTCCATCATCGTGTCTCCATGAAGTTGTCTCGCCAACTTATTACTTCTACTACTATGGCTACCGGTTAGCAATAAAGTAAAGTAATTACATGGCGTTGTTCAATGACACGCGGGTCATACAATAAATAAAGACAACTCCTATGGCTCCTGCCGGTTGTCATACTCATCGACATGCAAGTCGTGATTCCTATTACAAGAACATGATCAATCTCATACATCACATATCATTCATCACATTCTTCTTGGCCATATCACATCACATAGCATACCCTGCAAAAACAAGTTAGACGTCCTCTAATTGTTGTTTGCATGTTTTACGTGGCTGCTATGGGTTTATAGCAAGAACGTTTCTTACCTACGCAAAAACCACAACGTGATATGCCAATTGCTATTTACCCTTCATAAGGACCCTTTTCATCGAATCCGATCCGACTAAAGTGGGAGAGGCAGACACTCGCTAGCCACCTTATGCAACTAGTGCATGTCAGTCGGTGGAACCAGTCTCACGTAAGAGTACGTGTAAGGTCGGTCCGGGCCGCTTCATCCCACAATGCCGCTGAATCAAGATTGGACTAGTAACGGTAAGAATATTGAACAAAATCAACGCCCACAACTACTTTGTGTTCTACTCGTGCATAGAATCTACGCAATAGACCTAGCTCATGATGCCACTGTTGGGGAACGTAGCAGAAATTCAAAATTATCCTACATGTCACCAAGATCTATCTATGGAGAAACCAGCAACGAGGGGAAGGAAGTGCATCTACATACCCTTGTAGATCGCTATGCGGAAGCGTTCAAGAGAACGGGTTGAAGGAGTAGTACTCGTCGTGATCCAAATCACCGGAGATCCTAGTGCCAAACGGACGGCACCTCCGCATTCAACACACGTACAACCCGGTGACGTCTCCCATGCCTTGATCCAGCAAGGAGAGAGGGAGAGGTTGAGGAAGACTCCATCCAGCAGCAGCACAACGGCGTGGTGGTGGTGGAGGAGCGTGGTACTCCAGCAGGGCTTCACCAAGCACCGCAAGAGACGAGGAGGAGAGAGGTAAGGCTGCGCCAGGGAGAGATCAAATCGTGTGTCTTGGGCAGCCCAAAACCCCCACTATTTATAGGAGAAGGGCAGGAGGGTGCGCCCCCTCTAGGGTTCCCGCCCCTAGGGGGAGCGGCAGCCCTAGATGGGATGGAGGGCGGCGGCCAAGAGGGGGAGAAGGGGGCGCGCCCTAGGGTGGGCCTTAGGCCCATCTGTGCCTAGGGTTTCCCCTTTCTCCTCCTAGATGCGCCTTGGGCCTTGTGGGAGGTGCACCAGCCCACTCAGGGGCTGGTCCCTTCCCACTATTGGCCCATGCAAGCCTCCGGGGCTGGTGGCCCCACTTGGTGGACCCGCGGGACCCTCCCGGTGGTCCCGGTACGTTACCGATAAAACCGAAAACTTTTCCGGTGACCAAAACAAGACTTCCCATATATAAATCTTTACCTCCGGACCATTCCGGAACTCCTCGTGACGTCCGGGATCTCATCCGGGACTCCGAACAACATTTGGTAACCACATACAAACTTCCTTTATAACCCTAGCGTCATCGAACCTTAAGTGTGTAGACCCTACGAGTTCGGGAACCATGCAGACATGACCGAGATGTTCTCCGGTCAATAACCAACAGCGGGATCTGGATACCCATGTTGGTTCCCACATGTTCCACGATGATCTCATCGGATGAACCACGATGTCGAGGATTCGATCAATCCCGTATACAATTCCCTTTGTCTAGCGGTATTGTACTTGCCCGAGATTCGATCTTCGGTATCCCGATACCTTGTTCAATCTCGTTACCGGCAAGTCTCTTTACTCGTTCCGTAACACATCATCCCGTGATCAACTCCTTGATCACATTGTGCACATTATGATGATGTCCTACCGAGTGGGCCTAGAGATACCTCTCCGTCACACGGAGTGACAAATCCCAGTCTCGATTCGTGCCAACCCAACAGACACTTTCGGAGATACCTGTAGTGTACCTTTATAGCCACCCAGTTACGTTGTGACATTTGGCACACCCAAAGTATTCATACGGTATCCGGGAGTTGCACAATCTCATGGTCTAAGGAAATGATACTTGACATTAGAAAAGCTTTAGCATACGAACTACATGATCTTTGTGCTAGGCTTAGGATTGGGTCTTGTCCATCACATCATTCTCCTAATGATGTGATCTCGTCATCAACGACATCCAATGTCCATGGTCAGGAAGCCGTAACCATTTATTGATCAACAAGCTAGTCAACTAGAGGCTTACTAGGGACATGGTGTTGTCTATGTATCCACACATGTATCTGAGTTTCCTATTAATAAAATTCTAGCATGGATAATAAACGATTATCATGAACAAGGAAATATAATAATAATCAATTTATTATTGCCTCTAGGGCATATTTCCAACAGTCTCCCACTTGCACTAGAGTCAATAATTTAGTTCACATCGCCATGTGATTAACACTCACAGGTCACATCGCCATGTGACCAACATCCAAAGAGTTTACTAGTGTCGCTAAACTAGTTCACATCATCATGTGATTAAGACTCAATGAGTTCTGGGGTTTGATCATGTTTTGCTTGTGAGAGAGGTTTTAGTCAACGGGTCTGCAACAATCAGATCCGTATGTACTTTGCAAGTCTCTAGGTCATATTATAAATGCTGCTTCCACGCTCCACTTGGAGCTATTCCAAATGGTTGCTCCACTATACGTATCCGGTTTGCTACTCAGAGTCATTCGGATAGGTGTTAAAGCTTTCATCGATGTGACCTTTTACGCCGAACTCTTTATCACATCCATAATCGAGAAACATGTCCTTATTACTCCAAGGATAATTTTGACCGCTATCTAGTGATCCACTCCTGGATCACCTTTGTACCCTCTTGCCAGACATGTGGCAAGGCACACATCAGGTGCGGTACTCAGCATGGCATACCGTAAAGAGCCTATGACAAAAGCATAGGGGACGACATTCAACCTTTCTCTTTCTTCTGTCGCGGTCGAGCTTGAAGTCTTAACTTCATACCTTACAACTCAGGCAAGAACTCCTTCTTTGACTGATCCATCTCGATCACCTTCAAGATCATGTCAAGGTATGTGCTCATTTGAAAGTACCATTAAGCGTTTTGATCTATCCTTATAGATCTTGATGCTCAATGTTCAAGTAGCTTAATCCAGGCTTTCCATTGAAAAACACTTTCAAATAACCCTATATGCTTTCCAGAAATCCTATGTCATTTTTGATCCATAATATGTCAACAACATATACTCATCAGAAATTCTATAGTGCTCCCACTCACTTCTTTGGAAATACAAGTTTCTCATAAACTTTGTATAAACTCAAAATCTTTGATCATCTCATCAAAGCGTACATTCCAACTCCGAGATGCTTACTCTAGTCCTTAGAAGGATTGCTGGAGCTTTGCATACTTATTAGCATCTTTCAGGATTGACAAAACCTTCCGGTTGTATCACATACAACCTTTCCTCAAGAAAATCGTCGAGGAAACAATGTTTTGACATCCTATCTACAAGATTTCATAAATAATGCAGTAATCACTAATATAATTCCAACAGACTCTTAGCATCTCTACGAGTGAGAAAGTCTCATCGTAGTCAACTCCTTGAACTTGTCGGAAAACATCTTAACGACAAGTCGAGCTTTCTTAATGGTGATACTTACCATCATTGTCCGTCTTCCTTTTAAAATCCATATGTACCTAACAGCCTTACGACCATCAAGTAGTTCTTCCAAAGTCTACACTTTGTTTTCATACATGGATCCTATCTCGGATTTTATGGCCTCGAGCCATTTATCGGAATCCGGGCCCACCATCGTTTCTCCATGGCTCGTAGGTTCATTGTTGTCTAGCAACATGACTTCCAAGACAGGATTACGTACCACTCTGAAGTAGTACGCATCCTTGTCATCCCACGAGGTTTGGGAGTGACTTGATCTGAAGTCTCATGATCAATATCATAAGCTTCCACTTCAATTGGTGTAGGTGCCACAGGAACAACTCTTTGTGCCCTGCTATACACTAGTTGAAGTGACGGTTCAATAACCTCATCAAGTCTCCACCATCCTCCCACTCAATTCTTTCGAGAGAAACTTTTCCTCGAGAAAGGACCCAATTCTAGAAACAATCCCTTATTGCTTTCGGATCTGAGACAGGAGGTATACCCAACTGTTTTGGGTGTCCTATGAAGATGCATTTATCCGCTTTGGGTTCGAGCTTATCAGCCTGAAACTTTTTTCACATAAGCGTCGCAGCCCCAAACTTTTAAGAAATGACAGCTTAGGTTTCTCTAAACCATAGTTCATACGGTGTCATCTCATCGGAATTACGTGGTGCCCTATTTAAAGTGAATGTGGTTGTCTCTAATGCCTAACCCATAAACTATCGTGTTAATTCGATAAGATACATCATGGTATGCATCATATCCAATAGGGTGCAGTTATGATGTTCGGACACACCATCACACTATGGTGTTCTAGGCTGTATTTGTTGTGAAACAATTTCCACAATGTCTTAATTCTGTGCCAAAATCATAATTCAGATATTCATCTCTATGATCATATCATAGATCTTCTATCCTCTTGTCACGATGATGTTTCAACTTCACCCTGAATTACTTGAACCTTTCAATAATTCAGACTCATGATTCATCAAGTAAATATACTCAACATCTACTCAAATCATCTGTGAAGTAAGAACATAACAATATCCACTACATGCCTCAGCACTCATTGGACTGCACACATCAAAATGTATTACTTCCAACAAGTTTCTTTCTAGTTCCATTTTACTGAAAACGAGGCTTTCAGTCATCTTGCCCATGTGGTATGATTTGCATGTCTCAAGTGATTCAAAATCAAGTGAGTCCAAACGGTCCATTTGCATGGAGTTTCTTCATGCATATACACCAATAGACATGGTTTGCATGTCTCAAACTTTTCAAAAACTGAGTGAGCCCAAAGATCCATCAACATGGAGCTTCTTCATGCGTTTTATACCGATATGACTTACGTGGCAGTGCCACAAGTAGGTGGTACTATCATTACTATCTTATATCTTTTGGCATGAACATGTGTATCACTACGATCGAGATTCAATAAACCATTTTGGGTGCAAGACCATTGAAGGTATTATTCAAATAAACAGAGTAACCATTATTCTCCTTAAATGAATAATCGTATTGCGATAGATATAATCCAATCATGTCTATGCTCAACGCAAACACCAAATAACAATTATTTAGGTTTTAATACCAATCTCGATGGTAGAGGGAGCGTACGATATTTGATCAACCTTGGAGATACTTCCAACACATATTGTCATCTCACCTTTTAGCTAGTCTCCGTTTATTCCGTAGCCTTTTGTTTCGAGTTACTAACACTTAGCAACCAAACCGGTATCTAATACCCTGGTGCTACTAGGAGTACTAGTAAAGTACACATTAACATAATGTATATCCAATATACTTCTATCGACAGCCTTCTCATCTACCAAGTATCTAGGGTAATTCTGCTCCAGTGGCTGTTCCCCTTATTACAGAAGCACTTAGTCTCGAGTTTGGGTTCAACCTTGGGTTTCTTCACTAGAGCAGCAGCTGATTTTCCGTTTCATGAAGCATCCCTTTTTGCCCTTGCCCTTCTTGAAACCAGTGGTTTCACCAACCATCAACAATTGATGCTCCTTCTTGATTTCTACTTTTGTGGTGTCAAACATCGCGAATATCTCAAGGATCATCATATATGTCCCTTATACATTATAGTTCATCACGAAGCTCTAGCAGCTTGGTGGTAGTGACTTCGGAGAAACATCAATATCTCATCTGGAAGATCAACTCCCACTTGATTCAAATGATTGTTGTACTCAGACAATCTGAGCACAAGCTCAACAATTGAGCTTTTCTCCTTAGTTTGTAGGCTAAGAAAATCGTCGAAGGTCTTATACCTCTTGACGTGGGCACGAGCCTGAAATCCCAATTTCAGCCCTCGAAACATCTCATATGTTTCGCGACGTTTCAAAACGTCTTCGGTGCCTCAACTCTAAACTGTTTAATTGAACTATCACGTAGTTATCAAAATGTGTATGTCAGATGTTCGCAACATCCACAAATGACGTTCGAGGTTCAGCACACTGAGCGGTGCATTAAGGACATAAGCCTTCTATGAAGCAATGAGGACAATCCTCAGTTTACGGACCTAGTCCGCATAATTGCTACTATCAACTTTCAACTAAATTTTCTCTATGAACATATCTAAATAGTAGAACTGAAGCGCGAGCTACGACATAATTTGCGAAGACCTTTTGACTATGTTCAGGATAATTAAGTTCATCTTATGAACTCCCACTCAGATAGACATCTATATCTATATCTATCTATATCTATCTATCTATTTATCTATACCTATACTAATTCTTGACTTCCTAAAAATTCCCACGTTAATTAGATTTTACAAGCCGTTCATCTGGTGGGACCGAGTTATAATGGTTTAGATTAGCCAATAGAGAAATAAATTAACCATTAATTTAGCAGGACTGGTTTATAATGGGCCAGATTAAATAAAGAGTCCATATCATATACGCGTCTCATCCTTTACTTTTTTATCAATCTGCATGTACATTGGACCCAACCTCACGTACGTAGTTACCATCACCAGAAAATTTAGATGTAGCGATCTCCTGCCCTAGCTAATATAGCGATCAAAAAAACCCTACCACATCAACTCTCTCTCCCTCTCCTTTTCTTTCATTATAAACAAAACAGATCTGCGATCATCCGACCTGCTTCTGATTGATTTGTGCTATGCCGGCAAGGTGGAGATGCAAATATCTTATTGTTGCTTATTCTCGAAAATTTGGTGCGGACTGGAGTCCTATCATCCAGCGTCCTCATCTTTCGGGCATACAGAGGCAGCAGTATGGGTTCCAGGTGCCCAGCAGCATGGAAACAAGCCCTGGATCATGCTGCTCACCCAGAGCAATCTCGCCATGTGAAGCGTGATGAGGAGATGCACGAGGCCGAGCATGGCTACCGGCGTGCTCTTCTGCTCCTAAAACCTCCTCTGTCTCCTTGGCGCTGGTGGGGACACAGGGAAGACAAGAGTCGTGGTGCCCTAGACAGGAGCCGCTGCGATATAGTCAATCGCCATCCCGGGCCAGCAGAAGGCGAATTGCATGGCACTGCATGTGTAGAAGACTTCTACAGGGCTTGAAAGATGCCTCCTGGTGTCATGCGTCCTCTTTCCACTCCTGCAGGGCCTTCTCATTGTCTTCCTCCTCAAGTCTCCGATGATCTCTGTAAATCTACCATGCGGCTGCATCGAGTTTTGACCTGGCAGGCTGCACCATGACACTTCCCGTCAATGATATAAGCTTGCGTAAATTCTTCAAAACATCATAGTAGTATTTCACGTTCCCAAGTACAATGGCATGTTTTAGTTTACGTGTACTGTTTTGATGATGGTGAATACAAGCAATTTGACCATGCGATCGGCTACCTGCTCGGTTATGATGGAAAAAACACAACGTAGGTGTCCAGCCAAGTGAATAAAATAGCAAAGGGAGAATTTTAGGAAAAGTAGCCGCGCTCCCCTTTTCTCAAAAAAAACTCTTCTTTGCTCCCTCCCTCAAATTTATGTGGGCCATGGTGTGGTGAGTTTGTACAAGAACGAACAATTTTGCAGTGATGCATGTCTCGATCAGATTAGCTATTTTTGTATTTAATTAACATTGTTTTAGATGACAATTCTCAACGCACGGATATCATATTTTGATTCACTACTAATGCTCTAAGTTTGCAGGATTTAATTTTATGAGTATTTGCTATGCCTTAACAATGTTCAGTGATTAGCATCATCGATTATGTCACGGGACAATGGCGTGCCAATCAAGGTTTCTGACAGCAGGTACGCAACATCATCGTACCTTTTTTCCAAATGAAAATTGTATTGCGTTATGCTACAGTCTGCAAATTTCGCCAAGTGCATGTTCTACTTGATTCAGTACGTCTCCATGCTGATAGGTTAGTCAAGGTTTTTAAAGTTTCTTCGGACTTTAATATATTTGTTTGTCCAAAAACAGCTTCAAAGGATATATAAGTGGCATTGCAACTTAGAATAAATAAAAACATTCTTTCAAATATAGTAAATCGCCCCTTTTCGAAAAAAATAGTATCCTTCTTCTGAAAATCAGAATTGTCATTAGGACTGGAAAAATTCTTGCGTAGATGATGCTAATTGCACCGTTGGACGAAATTCTGGCCTTTTGCTGTCCAATAATCGGCTCTCAGTTTTCCCGTCTATTTTGGACGAAACACACAGGACAACAAACATGTACTCTCACCAGTACGTGCATCATATTTCCTTTTTTTCTAAAATAGGACTGGATTCTGCAGACTGTAATATGTTCACTGATGTCGATTGTAGGTACGTGTGTCATTGCCTCTTCTTTCCTACAAATTATCCTCTGACACTAGACGGAAAGGTAAAATATGTTCTGCATATCTAAGTACTAAGATCGTCCTTTTTTTTCTATTCTCCCTACCATGTAGATATTTTTGAATAAACGGGATGTCAATTACCCATTTTTTCTTGACAAGAATCATCAACACCGCATTGTGGAACTTCAATATATAACACTAAGTTGGTAGAAGATATTGCTATGTGTTACTTCAGGAGTAGTTGCATGCTGGTACAACTTTTTATATCTACTTTGGTTTATTATTTCTTTGAGTTACAAAGTAGGGTCACATATACATTTACTCCAAGGTTTTTGTTTCTCCTTCTAATAAAAAATGCCATGCATTTGGTTGTGAGTTGAATAAAAAAAGTTTCTATAATTAGGTTTAGGTTTACGGTTAAACTATAGATGTCATTTGAAAAAATATTCACATTAATCTTCGCCCACTCTGTTCATTTTCTTGCCACTATATGTTCCAGCTTTGGTCATAATTTATGAAGTGGTGTGCATCTTATGACACCCGCATCCACTGTGATGTTTCCCATCTGTATACCAATTTGAATATTTGTTGATAATTTCACCTGATCTCTGGGATAAGATAAGTAAGTGGCTGCTAGCGATGGATTCAGGGAATATATGCTACAAAAGTTTATTGTAAGTTTGTATTTTGTAGCAAAGGTTTTGAGAACTGTAGAAAATTGTACCAGTCTTCTGGACATCATTATTTTCGTAGTGATAACTGCCAGAGCCACACAACTTTTTTGGATGAAAAGCACATAGACTCATTGTTTTTGTGATGCACCGTGTACCGCCTTTCAGAGATTCCACTTGGATAATACATAATGAGTATTCGCAAAAAACTAGGTGGTTATAATCTTACGAAAATGCTAGAACTCATGGTCTCATGTTATTTACCTGTTTGGTAGAATGACATGATTAAATACATCATGTTGTAGTTTCTGCCTTCATTAATTATGAAGTAGTGTCCAGTTTTGTTTGTGGTTATTTGTAAACCTCTGAATGTTATATATGTTCCCATAACTGTATTTGGTATCGAAACAGTACTAACATTATGTTTTTTTTTCTGTAGAACACAATTATGTATTTAATATATTTGGGAGTTAACGTTAACGACTGGAGAAACCTCCTCAAAAGTCAATTTATTGCCAGGTTAGAAGTTGCAGATCCCGAGAATGAAGATATAGAGAGCATGGTTGCTTTGGTGGAAATTATAAGATGGTCGCTGAGATTTCATATCGATTCTTGCATAAGAAGCCCATTGTGCTTCAGTGTATAGTGGGGTTACACTAAAAGTTGTACATTATAAAATGGCCATTTTCATGGTGAAGTTGTTCTTACTTCGGAGAACATCTGACAAGGTAGAAGCAAAACACCCCATATACCCTTATTTCCTATTTTTATTATAGCGATACCGATAGACCAACTTGCCACAAGGTTAGCACGAGATATATATGTACAGATGGTTGTTTAATATTTACCATATGACTCTTAAATTTGTAGAGATATCATATGAGTTTTATGCTTGCTAGATTCAATTTAATATTTCTAAAATATCGTAATCATTTTATGTACACAATATAAAAAAGATGCATGCTTATGAAAATTAGTTGCCTTCCCAGGTTCTATATTTAAATTTGTACTATTTGTAAATGAAACAATATATTCTTAAAATTCTGATGTGATGGTAACCAATGGTGGTGGTACTAATATATATATTGCACATTAGTTGTATGTTATCCAATGAAATTATATATTATTATCAAATTTGAAAATAAATGATATACCAAATATTTTTATAAATGGCCCGTGCGAATGCACGGGTTGACGACTAGTCCCTCTAGTCATCTAAGTGATTACATGATCCGAGTCAACTAGGCCGTGTCCGATCATCATGTGAGACGGACTAGTCATCATCGGTGAACATCTTCATGTTGATCGTATCTACCATACGACTCATGCTCGACCTTTCGGTCTCTTGTGTTCCGAGGCCATGTCTGTACATGCTAGGCTCGTCAAGTCAACCTAAGTGTTTCGCGTGTGTAAATCTGTCTTACACCCGTTGTATGTGAACGTTAGAATCTATCACACCCGATCATCACGTGGTGCTTCGAAACAACGAACTGTCGCAACGGTGCACAGTTAGGGGGAACACTTTCTTGAAATTATTATGAGGGATCATCTTATTTACTACTGTCGTTCTAAGTAAACAAGATGCAAAAACATGATAAACATCACATGCAATCAAATAATAGTGACATGATATGGCCAATATCATATAGCTCCTTTGATCTCCATCTTAGGGCTCCATGATCATCTTGTCACCGGCATATGACACCATGATCTCCATCATCGTGTCTCCATGAAGTTGTCTCGCCAACTTATTACTTCTACTACTATGGCTACCGGTTAGCAATAAAGTAAAGTAATTACATGACGTTTATGTTGACACGCAGGTCATAAATAAATTAAGACAACTCCTATGGCTCCTGCCTGTTGTCATACTCATCGACATGCAAGTCGTGATTCCTATTACAAGAACATGATCAATCTCATACATCACATATATCATTCATCACATCCTTTTGGCCATATCACATCACATAGCATACCCTGCAAAAACAAGTTAGACGTCCTCTAATTGTTGTTTGCATGTTTTACGTGGCTGCTATGGGTTTCTAACAAGAACGTTTCTAACAAGAATGTTTCGAGGGCTGAAATTGGGATTTCAGGCTCGTGCCCACGTCAAGAGGTATAAGACCTCCGATGATTTTCTTAGCCTACAAACTAAGGAGAAAAGCTCAATTGTTGTGCTTGTGCTCAGATTGTCTGAGTACAATAATCGCTTGAATCGAGTGGGAGTTGATCTTCCAGATGAGATAGTGATGTTTCTCCGAAGTCATTACCACCAAGCTGCTAGAGCTTCGTGATGAACTATGATATATCAGGGACATATATGATGATCCTTAAGATATTCGCGATGTTTGACACCGCGAAAGTAGAAATCAAGAAGGAGCATCAATTGTTGATGGTTGGTGAAACCACTAGTTTCAAGAAGGGCAAGGGCAAAAAGGGATGCTTCATGAAACGGCAAATTAGTTGCTGCTCTAGTGAAGAAACCCAAGGTTGAACCCAAACCCGAGACTAAGTGCTTCTGTAATAAGGGGAACAGCCACTAGAGCAGAATTACCCTAGATACTTGGTAGATGAGAAGGCTGGCAAGGTCGATAGAAGTATATTGGATATACATTGTGTTGATGTGTACTTTACTAGTACTCCTAGTAGCACCAGGGTATTAGATACCGGTTCGGTTGCTAAGTGTTAGTAACTCGAAATAAAAGCTACGGAATAAACAGAGACTAGCTAAAGGTGAGCTGACGATATGTGTTGGAAGTGTTTCCAATGTTGATATGATCAAGCATCGCATGCTCCCTCTACCATCGAGATTGGTGTTTGCGTTGAGCATAGACATGATTGGATTATGTCTATCGCAATACGGTTATTCATTTAAGGAGAGAGTAATGGTTACTCTGTTTATTTGAATATTACCTTCAATGGTCTTGCACCTAAAATGAATGGTTCATTGAATCTCGATCATAGTGATACACATGTTCATGCCAAAAGATATAAGATAGTAATGATAGTACCACCTACTTGTGGCACTGCCACTTAAGTCATATCGGTATAAAATGCATGAAGAAGCTCCATGTTGATGGATCTTTGGGCTCACTCGTTTTTGAAAAGTTTGAGGCATGCGAACCATGTCTATTGGTGTATATGCATGAAGAAACTCCATGCAAATGGACTGTTTGGACTCACTTGATTTTGAATCACTTGAGACATGCAAATCATACCACATGGGCAAGATGACTGAAAGCCTCGTTTTCAGTAAAATGGAACTAGAAAGCAACTTGTTGGAAGTAATACATTTTGATGTGTGCAGTCCAATGAGTGCTGAGGCATATAGTGGATATCGTTATGTTCTTACTTCACAGATGATTTGAGTAGATGTTGAGTATATTTACTTGATGAATCACGAGTCTGAATTATTGAAAGGTTCAAGTAATTTCAGGGTGAAGTTGAAAGATCTTCGTGACAAGAGGATAAAAGATCTATGATATGATCATAGAGATGAATATCTGAATTGCGAGTTTGGCATAGAATTAAGACATTGTGGAAATTGTTTCACAAATAATACAGCCTGGAACACCATAGTGTGATGGTGTGTCCGAACATCATAACTGCACCCTATTGGATATGATGCATACCATGATGTCTCTTATCGAATTACCACGATAGTTTATGGGTTAGGCATTAGAGACAACCACATTCACTTTAAATAGGGCACCACGTAATTCCGATGAGATGACACCGAATGAACTATGGTTTAGAGAAACCTAAGCTGTCATTTCTTAAAAGTTTGGTGCTGCGACGCTTATGTGGAAAAGGTTCAGGCTGATAAACTCAAACCCAAAGCGGATAAATGCATCTTCATAGGACACCCAAAATAGTTGGGTATACCTCCTGTCTCAGATCCGAAAGCAATAAGAGATTGTTTCTAGAATCGGGTCCTTTCTCGAGGAAAAGTTTCTCTCGAAAGAATTGAGTGGGAGGATGGTGGAGACTTGATGAGGTTATTAAACCGTCTCTTCAACTAGTGTGTGGCAGGGCACAGGAAGTTGTTCCTGTGGCACCTACACCAATTGAAGTGGAAGCTTGTGATAGTGATCATGAAACTTCAGATCAAGTCACTACCAAACCTCGTGGGATGCGAGGATGTGTACTACTTCAGAGTGGTACGTAATCCTGTCCTGGAAGTCATGTTGCTAGACAACAATGAACCTACGAGCTATGGAGAAGTGATGGAGGGCCCGGATTCCGATAAATGGCTCGAGGCCATAAAATCCGAGAGAGGATCCATGTATGAAAACAAAGTGTAGACTTTGGCAGAACAGCTCGATGGTCGTAAGGCTGTTGAGTGCAGATGGATTTTAAAAGGAAGACGGACAATGATGGTAAATGTCACCATTAAGAAAGCTCGACTTGTCGTTAAGATGTTTTCCGACAAGTTCAAGGAGTTGACTACGATGAGACTTTCTCACTCGTAGCGATGCTAAGAGTCTGTTGGAATTATATTAGCGATTACTGCATTATTTATGAAATCTTGCAGATAGGATGTCAAAACATTGTTTCCTCGACGTTTTTTTTTGAGGAAAGGTTGTATGTGATACAAACCGGAAGGTTTTGTCAATCCTGAAAGATGCTAATAAGTATGCAAAGCTCCAGCAATCCTTCTAGGGACTGGAGTAAGCAACTCGGAGTTGGAATGTATGCTTTGATAAGATGATCAAAGTTTTGGGTGTATAAAAAGTTTATGAGAAACTTGTATTTCCAAAGAAGTGAGTGGGAGCACTATAGAATTTCTGATAAATATATGTTCACATATTGTTGATCAGAAATGACGTAGAATTTCTGGAAAGCATATAGGGTTATTTGGAAAGTATTTTTCAATGGAAAGCCTGGATTAAGCAACTTGAACATTGAGCATCAAGATCTATAAGGATAGATCAAAATTCTTAATGGTACTTCCAAATGAGCACATACCTTGACATGATCTTGAAGGTGTTCAAGATAGATCAGTCAAAGAAGGAGTTCTTGCCTGAGTTGTAAGGTATGAAGTTAAGACTTAAAGCTCGACCACAGCAGAAGAAAGAGGAAGGACGAAGGTCGTCCCCTATGCTCAAGACATAGGCTCTATAGTATGCTATGCTGTGTACCGCACCTGAAGTGTGCCTTGCCATGGGTCAGTCAAGGGGTACAAGAGTGATCCAAGTATGGATCACAGGACAGCGGTCAAAGTTATCCTTAGTAACTAGTGGACTAAGGAATTTTCTCGATTATGGAGGTGGTAAAAGAGTTCGTCGTAAAGGGATACGCCGATGCAAACTTTGACACTAATCCAGATTATTTTGAGTAGTAAACTAGATTCGTATAGTAGAACAGTTATTTGGAATAGCTCCAAATAGAGCGTGGTAGCTGCATCTAGGAGATGACATAGAGATTTGTAAAGCACACACGGATCTGAAAGGTTCAGACCCGTTGACTATAACCTCTCTCACAAGCATAACATGATCAAACCCAGAACTCATCGAGTGTTAATCACATGGTAAATGTGAACTAGATTATTGACTCTAGTAAACTCTTTGGGTGTTAGTCACATGGGGATGTGACCTTGAGTGTTAACCACATATCAATGTGAACTGGATTATTGACTCTAGTGCAAGTGGGAGACTGTAGGAAATATGCCCTAGAGGCAATAATAAATTAGTTATTATTATATTTCCTTGTTCATGATAATCGTTTATTGTCCATTCTAGAATTGTATTGATAGGAAACTCAGATACATGTGTGGATACATAGACAACACCATGTCCCTAGTAAGCCTCTAGTTGACTAGCTTGTTGATCAATAGATGGTTACGGTTTCCTGACCATGGACATTGGATGTCATTGATAATGGGATCACATCATTAGGAGAATGATGTGATGGACAAGACCCAATCCTAAGCCTAGCACAAGATCATGTAGTTCGTATGCTAAAGCTTTTCTAATGTCAAGTATCATTTCCTTAGACCATGAGATTGTGCAACTCTCGGATACCGTAGGAGTGCTTTGGGTGTACCAAACGTCACAACGTAACTAGGTGACTATAAAGGTGCACTACGGGTATCTCCGAAAGTGTCTGTTGGGTTGGCACGAATCGAGACTGGGATTTGTCACTCCGTGTAAACGGAGAGGTATCTCTGGGACCACTCGGTAGGACATCATCATAATGTGCACAATGTGATCAAGGAGTTGATCATGGGATGATGTGTTATGGAACAAGTAAAGAGACTTGCCGGTAACGAGATTGAACAAGGTATCGGGATACCGACGATCGAATCTCGGGCAAGTATCGTACCGCTAGACAAAGGGAATTGTATACGGGATTGATTAAGTCCTTGACATCGTGGTTCATCCGATTAGATCATCGTGGAACATGTGGGAGCCAACATGGGTATCCATATCCCGCTGTTGGTTATTGACCGGAGAGTCATCTCGGTCATGTCTGCATGTCTCCCGAACCCGTAGGGTCTACACACTTAAGGTTCGGTGACGCTAGGGTTATAGAGATATAAGTATGCGGTAACCCTAAAGTTGCTCGGAGTCCCGGACAAGATCCCGGACGTCACGAGGAGTTCCGAAATGGTCCGGAGGTAAATAATTATATATAGGAAGTGCTATTTCGGCCATTGGGACAAGTTTTGGGGTCACCGGTATTGTACCGGGACCACCGGAAGGGTCCCGGGGGTCCATCGGGTGGGGCCACCTGCCCCGGGGGGGCACATGGGCTGTAGGGGGTGCGCCTTGGCCTACATGGGCCAAGGGCACCATCCCCTAGAGGCCCATGTGCCAAAGGGACAAGAGGAGGGGAGAGTCCTAAAGGGGGAAGGCACCTCCGAGGTGCCTTGGGGAGGATGGACTCCTCCCCCCTTGGCCGCACCCTTCCTTGGAGGAAGGGGCAAGGCTGCGCCCTCCCCCTCTCCCTTGGCCCTATATATAGTGGGGGGAAGGGAGGGCAACCATACCGAAGCCCTGGCGCCTCCCTCTCCCTCCCATGACACATCTCCCTCCTCCCGCAGCGCTTGGCGAAGCCTTGTTGGAATCCCGCTACCTCCACCATCATGCCGTCGTGCTGCTCGATCTCCATCAACCTCTCCTCCCCCCTTGCTGGATCAAGAAGGAGGAGACGTCGCTGCTCCATACGTGTGTTGAACGCGGAGGTGCCGTCCGTTCGGCGCTAGGATCATCGGTGATTTGGATCACGACGAGTACGACTCCATCAACCCCGTTCTCTTGAACGCTTCCGTGCGCGATCTACAAGGGTATGTAGATCCACTCCTCCCTCGTTGCTAGATGACTCCATAGATTGATCTTGGTGACACGTAGGAAAATTTTGAATATATGCTACGTTCTCCAACACATGGTACTCCAGCAGGGCTTCGCCAAGCACCGCAAGAGACGAGGAGGAGAGAGGTAGGGCTGCGCCAGGGAGAGATCAAATCGTGTGTCTTGGGCAGCCGAAAACCCCCACTATTTATAGGAGAAGGGGAGGAGGGTGCGCCCCCTCTAGGGTTCCCGCCCCTAGGGGGGCGGCAGCCCTAGATGGGATGGAGGGGGCGGCTAAGAGGGGGAGAAGGGGGCGCGCCCTAGGGTGGGCCTTAGGCCCTTCTGCGCCTAGGGTTTCCCCTTTCTCCTCCTAGCTGCGCCTTGGGCCTTGTAGGAGGCGCACCAGCCCACTCAGGGACTGGTCCCTTCCCACTCTTGGCCCATGCAAGCCTCCGGGGCTGGTGGCCCCACTTGGTGGACCCCCGGGACCCTCCCAGTGGTCCCGGTACGTTACCGATAAAACCCGAAACTTTTCCGGTGACCAAAACAGGACTTCCCATATATAAATCTTTACCTCCGGACCATTCCGGAACTCCTCGTGACGTCCGAGATCTCATCCGGGACACCGAACAACATTCGGTAACCACATACAAACTTCCTTTATAACCCTAGCGTCATCGAACCTTAAGTGTGTAGACCCTACGGGTTCGGGAACCATGCAGACATGACCGAGACGTTCTCCGGTCAATAACCAACAGCGGGATCTGGATACCCATGTTGGTTCCCACATGTTCCACGATGATCTCATCGGATGAACCACGATGTCGAGGATTCGATCAATCCCGTATACAATTCCCTTTGTCTAGCGGTATTGTACTTGCCCGAGATTCGATCGTCGGTATCCCGATACCTTGTTCAATCTCGTTACCGGCAAGTATCTTTACTCGTTCCGTAACACATCATCCCATGATCAACTCCTTGATCACATTGTGCACATTATGATGATGTCCTACCGAGTGGGCCCAGAGATACCTCTCTGTCACACGGAGTGACAAATCCCAGTCTCGATTCATGCCAACCCAACAGACACTTTCGGAGATACCTGTAGTGTACCTTTACAGCCACCCAGTTACGTTGTGACGTTTGGCACACCCAAAGTATTCCTACGGTATCCAGGAGTTGCACAATCTCATGGTCTAAGGACATGATACTTGACATTAGAAAAGCTTTAGCATATGAACTACACGATCTTTGTGCTAGGCTTAGGATTGGGTCTTGTCCATCACATCATTCTCCTAATGATGTGATCCCGTCATCAACGACATCCAATGTCCATGGTCAGGAAACCGTAACCATCTATTGATCAATGAGCTAGTCAACTAGAGGCTTACTAGGGATATGGTGTTGTCTATGTATCCACACATGTATCTGAGTTTCCTATCAATACAATTCTAGCATGGATAATAAATGATTATCATGAACAAGGAAATATAATAATAATCAATTTATTATTGCCTCTAGGGCAGATTTCCAACACAATTATCGTGGCGCTCCGAAGTCAAATTCCACATTAATGCATTCACGCTTAGAATGTATGTCTTCATTGATTGAAGATATACTTTACTTCGTGTGTTGCACATCTAAGTCATCAATATGCATAAGTGTTAGGATGTGTGCCTGGTCACAGGACATTTGAGGATTCCAGGATATTTAGCTCACATCGTAACTTGCAAAATCTCTTCTCATCCAAGGGCTTGGTGAAGATATCTGCCAATTGCTCTTCAGTGTTGACGTGTATGATATCAATATCTTCCTTCACAAAATGATCTCTGAGAAAGTGATGACGAATTTCAATGTGCTTTGTCTTCGAGTGCTGAACTGGGTTGTTGGCAATCTTGATGGCGCTTTCGTTGTCGCAGTAGAGTGGCACTTGCTTCAGATGAATGCCATAGTCCTTGAGTGTTTTCTTCATCCACAGAAGCTGAGCGCAGCAAGATCCAGCAGCAATGTATTCAGATTCAGCAGTGGAGAGAGATACACAGTTCTGCTTCTTTGAAGACCAACATACAAGTGATCATCCCAGAAAGTGACATGTGCCTGATGTAGACTTGCGATCCACTTTGTCACCAGCATAATCAGCATCCGAGAATCCAACCAGATCAAACTCTGAGCCCTTTGGATACCATAATCCTAGAGTTGGGGTGTGAGCCAAATATCGAAGAATTCGCTTCACAGCTAAGTGATGCGACTCCTTTGGTGCCGCTTGAAATCGAGCACACATGCAAACACTAAGCATAATATCTGGCCTAGATGCACATAGATAAAGCAAAGAACCAATCATGGAGCGGTATACCTTTTGGTAGAACTCTTTACCATTGTCGTCAGGACCCAGATGATGCTTGGCTGGCATTGGCATCGTGAAGCCTTTGCAGTCTTGCATACCGAACTTCTTCAGGCAATCTTTGAGATACTTCTCTTGAGATATGAAGATGCCATTGCGTTGCTATCGTATTTGAAGACCGAGGAAGAACTTCATCTCTCCCATCATGGACATCTGATATTGCTCTTGCATCATATATCCAAACTCTTCACTGTACTTCTGATTGGTGCAGCCGAAGATAATGTCATCCACATATATTTGGCACACAAACAATTCACCATCATATGTCTTCGTGAAGAGAGTGGGGTCTAGGGAACTAGGTATGAAGCCTTTGCTCTTCAGGAAGTATTTGAGTGTGTCATACCAGGCCCGAGGGGCTTGTTTGAGGCCATACAGTGCCTTGTTGAGCTTGTATACCATGTCAGGATGTTTTGGATCTTCAAAGCCAGGCGGTTGTGCAACATACACTTCTTCTTCAATCTTGCCATTGAGAAAGGCGCTCTTCACATCCATTTGATATAGAAGTATGTTGTGATGATTTGCATAGGCCAGCAGTATGTGTATGGCTTCAAGTCTAGCCACAGGAGCAAATGTTTCATCGAAGTCAATGCCTTCCACTTGACTATATCCTTGAGCAACGACACGAGCTTTGTTTCTGACAACTTGACCATGCTCATCTTGCTTGTTGCGGTATATCCATTTGGTGCCTATTATGTTGTGCTTCCGAGGATCAGGACGCTTAACCAGTTCCCATACATTATTCAGCTCAAACTGTTGAAGCTCTTCTTGCATAGCTTGAATCCATTCAGATTCCATGAAGGCTTCTTCAACTTTCTTGGGTTCTGTAATTGAGATGAATGCGAAGTGCCCACAAAAATTTGCTAGCTGAGTTGTCCTTGATCGAGTGAGCGGACTGGGTGCATTGATGCTGTCAATTATTCTCTCAATCTGCACTTCATTGGCAACACGAGGATGTACCGGGCGAAGGCTTTGCTCTTGCTGATCATTGTCATTGTTAGTGGGATTGTCGTCAGGCTGAGCATTGTCTTCAGGTTGATCAGGTGCGGAGATGATAAGTTCCTCTTCATATTGAGCTTCAGAGGGTATGATTTCTCCGGTTCCCATAAGCTTGATTGATTCGCTGGATGGAACTTCATCTAGCACATTTGGGAGGTGCTCTCTTTGTGAACCGTTAGTCTCATCAAACCGCACATCCACTGTTTCAACCACTTTGTAATGAAAGAGATTGAAGACTCTGTAGGAGTGCGAATCCTTTCCATATCCAAGCATAAAACCCTCATGTGCCTTTGGTGCAAATTTTGAAGTGTGATGTGGATCCTTGATCCAGCACTTGGCGCCAAATACTCTGAAGTAACTGAAATTTGGCTTCTTGCCAGTAAGGAGCTCATAAGATGTCTTGTTCAGAAGCTTGTGAAGATAAACACGATTGATTGTATGGCATGCAGTATCAATGGCTTCAGGCCAGAATTTTCTTGGAGTCTTGTATTCATCAAGCATCATTCGGGCCATCTCAATGAGTGTTCTGTTCTTGCGTTCGACGACGCCATTCTGTTGTGGCATGTACGAGGCTGAGAATTCATGTGTGATGCCCAAGGTATCAAGATATGTATCAAGGCCGGTGTTCTTGAATTCAGTGCCATTGTCACTTCTGATGTGCTTTATCTTGGCGCCATAGTTGTTCATTGCTCGATTGGCGAAGCATCTGAAGACATCCTGCACTTCAGTCTTGTAGAGGATTATGTGCACCCAAGTATATCTAGAATAATCATCAACAATGACAAAGCCATAGAGACAAGCAGTAGTAGTAAGAGTTGAGTAATGAGTGGGACCGAAAAGGTCCATGTGGAGCAGTTCGAAGGGTCGAGTAGTTGTCATGATTGTCTTCGAGGGATGTTTGGCCCTCGTCATCTTTCCTGCTTCACAGGCACCGCATAAGTGATCTTTCTTGAACTTGACGCCCTCGATGCCTATGACATGCTTCTTCTTTGCAAGGGTGTGGAGGTTCCTCATGCCAGCATGCCCTAGCCTCCGATGCCAGGGCCAGCATTCTGAAGCTTTTGCTAGAAGACATACGGCAAGCTGTGGTCCTGCCGAGAAATCTACCACGTACAAATCATCTTTCCGATACCCTTCAAACACTAGAGACTTGTCAGATTCCATTAGTACAAGGCAGCGATATTTTCCAAGTATTACGATCATGTTCAAATCGCAAAGCATTGAGACAGAAATTAAGTTGAAGCCAAGGGATTCAACAAACATGACTTTATCCATGTGTTGATCCTTTGAGGTTGCAACTCTACCTAGTCCCAATACCTTACTTTTACCAGTGTCAGCAAATGTGATGTGACTCTTGTCGGATGGACGTAAGGTTGAGTCCATAAGAAGGCGTCTTTTGCCAGTCATGTGATTGGTACACCCACTATCAATAATCCATTCTGAAGACGCTGGTGTCGTACCCTACAGTGCAGTTAGGGGGATAGGCTTCACGAAGAGAATTGTGAAGCAAAAACATTTGACAAACCAATGGGTTATGAAAGCTTAGATCCAGATTAGGACTAATGGGGAGAGTAGCAAGCGATTCAGGAATGAAGTACATAGTAAGACCATTTGGGCATTTGATCTTGCGCCCTACAAGATGTTTAAGGTCCCCAGCAATAGCGTCAGACGATTTTGGTTTTCTGCTGGAGACCTTTCCCTGCAAAAGAGAGTTAAGCTTTATTAGCCACCCACATCTTCAAGGGTGGCTTAGAAGCAATAAGTCTAAGTGCAGCGTCTGAGAACTTTGGCTTTGGAGCCCTAGCAAAAAGTCTTGCAGGCGGACAATAGTACTCATAAGAATAAGCAGAATAGTTCTTGGTCTTATGAACATGGCGGTTTGATGAACCGCGCTCATATTCATAGGCCTGAGTTGTTGGAAATATGCCCTAGAGGCAATAATAAAAGCATTATTATTATATTTCCTTGTTCATGATAATTGTCTTTATTCATGCTATAATTGTGTTATCCGGAAATCGTAATACATGTGTGAATAACAGACACCAACATGTCCCTAGTAAGCCTCTAGTTGACTAGCTCGGTGATCAATAGATAGTCATGGTTTCCTGACTATGGACATTGGATGTCATTGATAACGAGATCACATCATTAGGAGAATGATGTGATGGACAAGACCCAATCCTAAACATAGCATAAGATCGTATAGTTCGTTTGCTAGAGTTTTCCAATGTCAAGTGTCCTTTCCTTAGACCATGAGATCGTGTAACTCCTGGATACCGTAGGAGTGCTTTGGGTATACCAAACGTCACAACGTAACTGGGTGACTATAAAGGTATACTACGGGTATCTCCGAAAGTGTCTGTTGGGTTGACACGGATCAAGACTGGGATTTGTCACTCCGTATGACGGAGAGGTATCACTGGGCCCACTCGGTGATGCATCATCATAATGAGCTCAAAGTGACCAAGTGTCTGGTCACGGGATCATGCATTACGGTACGAGTAAAGTGACTTGCCGGTAACGAGATTGAACGAGGTATTGGGATACCGACGATCGAATCTCGGGCAAGTAACATACCGATTGACAAAGGGAATTGTATACGGGTTGCTTGAATCCTCGACATTGTCGTTCATCCGATGAGATCATCGAGGAGCATGTGGGAGCCAACATGGTATCCAGATCTCGTTGTTGGTTATTCACCGGAGAGCAATCTCGGTCATGTCTACATGTCTCCCGAACCCGTAGGGTCTACACACTTAAGGTTCGATGACGCTAGGGTTGTAGGGATATGTATATGCAGTAACCCGAATGTTGTTCGGAGTCCCGGATGAGATCCCGGACGTCACGAGGAGTTCCGGAATGGTCCGGAGGTAAAGAATTATATATAGGAAATGCTGTTTCGGCCATCGGGACAAGTTTCGGGGTTATTGGTATTGTACCGGGACCACCGGAAGGGTCCCGGGGGTCCACCGGGTGGGTCCACCTGCCCCGGGGGGCCACATGGGCTGTAGGGGGTGCGCCTTGGCCTACATGAGCCAAGGGAACCAGCCCCAAGGGGCCCATGCGCCTAGGGTTTCCAAAAGGGGGAGTGTCCCACAAGTGGAAGGCACCCCTAGGTGCCTTGGGGGGGAGGGAAACCTCCCTTGGCCGCCGCCCCCCTAGGAGATTGGATCTCCTAGGGCCGGCGCCCCCCCCCCCTTGGCACCCCTATATATAGTGGGGGAAGGAGGGCTTTTCATCCACGCCTTTGGTTGCCTCCCTCTCCCTCTCCAACACCTCCTCCTCCTCCATAGTGCTTGGCGAAGCCCTGCCGGAGCACTGCAGCTCCATCACCACCACGCCGTCGTGCTGCTGCTGGAGCCATCTCCCTCAACCTCTCCTTCCCCCTAGCTGGATCAAGAAGGAGGAGACGTGGCTGTTCTGTATGTGTGTTGAACGCGGAGGTGCCGTCCGTTCGGTGCCAGGATCTCCGGTGATTTGGATCACGTCGAGTACTCCTTCCTCATCCCCGTTCTTTGAACGCTTCCGCTCTCGATCTACAAGGTACGTAGATGCATCTAATCACTCGTTGCTAGATGAACTCCTAGATGGATCTTGGTGAAACCGTAGGAAAATTTTTGTTTTCTGCAACGTTCCCCAACAGTGGCATCATGAGCTAGGTCTATGCGTAGTTCTTCTTGCGCGAGTAGAACACAATTTGTTGTGGGCGTAGATGTTGTCAACTTTCTTGCCGCTACTAGTCTTATCTTGCTTCAACGGTATTGTGGGATGAAGCGGCCTGGACCACGTATGCTTACGTGAGACCGGTTCCACCGACTAACATGCACTAGTTGCATAAGGTGGCTGGCGGGTGTCTGTCTCTCCTACTTTAGTTGGAGCGGATTCAATGAAAAGGGTCCTTATGAAGGGTAAATAGAAGTTGACAAATCACGTTGTGGCTTTCACGTAGGTAAGAAAACATTCTTGCTAGAACCCTACTTCAGCCACGTAAAACTTGCAACAACAATTAGAGGACGTCTAACTTGTTTTTGCAGCAAGTGCTTTGTGATATGATATGGCCAAAGTTGTGATGAATGATGAATGATCTATATGTGATGTATGAGATGTTCATGCTATTGTAATAGGAATCACAACTTACATGTCGATGAGTATGACGGTGACAAGATGATCATGGAGCCCCAAGATGGAGATCAAAGGAGCTATGTGATATTGGCCATATCATGTCACTATTATTATTTGATTGCATGTGATGTTTATCATGTTTTGCATCTTGTTTGCTTAGAACGACGGTAGTAAATAAGATGATCCCTCATAATAATTTCAAGAAAGTGTTCCCCCTAACTGTGCACCATTGCGACAGTTCGTTGTTTCGAAGCACCACGTGATGATCGGGTGTGATAGATTCTAACGTTCACATACAACGGGTGTAAGACAGATTTACACACGCAATACACTTAGGTTGACTTGACGATCCTAGCATGTGCATAGACATGGCCACGGAACACAGAAGACCGAAAGGTCGAGCATGAGTCGTATAGAAGATACGATCAACATGAAGATGTTCACCGACGTTGACTAGTCCGTCTCACGTGATGATCGGACACGGCCTAGCTAACTCGGATCATGTTATACTTAGATGACTAGAAGAGGGATGTCTATCTAAGTGGGAGTTCATTATAATTTGATGAACTTAATTATCATGAACTTAGTCTAAAATCTTTACAATATGTCTTGTAGATCAAATGGCCAACGTAGTCCTCAACTTCAACGCGTTCCTAGAGAAAACCAAGCTGAAAGACGATGGCAGCAACTACACGGACTGGGTCCAGAACCTGAGGATCATCCTCATAGCTGCCAAGAAAGATTATGACCTACAAGCACCGCTAGGTGATGCACCTGTTCTCCCTGCAGAACAAGACGTTATGAACGCTTGGCAGGCACGTACCGATGACTACTCCCTCGTTCAGTGCGGCATGCTTTACAGCTTAGAACCGGGGCTCCAAAAGCGTTTTGAGCGACACGGAGCATATGAGATGTTCGAAGAGCTGAAAATGGTTTTACAAGCTCATGCACGGGTCGAGAGATATGAAGTCTCCGACGAGTTCTTCAGCTGTAAGATGGAGGAAAATAGTTCTGTCAGTGAGCACATACTCAAAATGTCTGGATTGCATAACCGCTTGACTCAGCTGGGAGTTAATCTCCCGGATGACGCGGTCATTGATAGAATCCTTCAGTCGCTTCTACCAAGCTACAAGAGCTTTGTGATGAACTTCAATATGCAGGGGATGGAAAAGACCATTCCTGGAGTATTTGCTATGCTGAAATCAGCAGAGGTAGAAGTCAAGAAGGAACATCAAGTGTTGATGGTCAATAAAACCACTAAGTTCAAGAAGGGCAAGGGTAAAAAGAACTTCAAGAAGGACGGCAAGGGAGTTGCCGCGCCCGACAAGCAAGCTGCCGGGAAGAAGCCAAAGAATGGACCCAAGCCCGAGACTGGGTGTTTTTATTGCAAGGGAAGTGGTCACTGGAAGCGGAACTGCCCCAAATACTTAGCGGACAAGAAGGCCGGCAAAACGAAAGGTATATGTGATATACATGTAATTGATGTGTACCTTACCAGTACTCGTAGTAGCTCCTGGGTATTTGATACCGGTGCAGTTGCTCACATTTGTAACTCAAAGCAGGAGCTGCGGAATAAACGGAGACTGGCGAAGGACGAGGTGACGATGCGCGTCGGGAATGGTTCCAAGGTCGATGTGATCGCCGTCGGCACGCTACCTCTACATTTACCTACGGGATTAGTTTTGAACCTCAATAATTGTTATTTAGTGCCAAGTTTGAGCATGAACATTGTATCAGGATCTCGTTTAATTTGAGATGGCTACTCATTTAAATCCGAGAATAATGGTTGTTCTATTTATATGAGAGATATGTTTTATGGTCATGCTCCGATGGTGAATGGTTTATTCTTTATGAATCTCGAGCGTAATGCTACACATATTCATAGTGTAAGTACCAAAAGATGTAAGATTGATAATGATAGTCCCACATACTTGTGGCACTGCCGCCTTGGTCACATAGGTGTCAAACACATGAAGAAGCTCCATGCTGATGGACTTTTAGAGTCTCTTGATTATGAATCATTTGACACGTGCGAACCATGCCTCATGGGTAAAATGACCAAGACTCCGTTCTCAGGAACAATGGAGCGAGCAATCAACTTATTGGAAATCATACATACTGATGTGTGCGGTCCAATGAGTGTTGAGGCTCGCGGTGGCTATCGTTATGTTCTCACCCTCACTGATGACTTGAGTAGATATGGGTATGTCTACTTAATGAAACACAAGTCTGAGACCTTTGAAAAGTTCAAGGAACTTCAGAGTGAGGTTGAAAATCAACATGACAGGAAAATCAAGTTCCTGCGATCAGATCGTGGAGGAGAATACTTGAGTCACGAGTTTGGTACACACTTAAGAAAATGTGGAATAGTTTCACAACTCACGCCGCCTGGAACACCTCAGCGTAATGGTGTGTCCGAACATCGTAATCGCACTCTATTAGATATGGTGCGATCTATGATGTCTCTGGCCGATTTACCACTATCTTTTTGGGGCTATGCTTTAGAGACTGTCGCATTCACTTTAAATAGGGCTCCGTCGAAATCCGTTGAGACGACACCGTTTGAATTATGGTTTGGGAAGAAACCTAAGCTGTCGTTTCTAAAATTTTGGGGATGCGATGCTTATGTCAGGAAACTTCAACCTAAAAAGCTCGAACCCAAATCGGAAAATGCGTCTTCATAGGATACCCTAAAGAAACTATTGGGTATACCTTCTACCTCAGATCCGAAGGCAAGATCTTTGTTGCCAAGAATGGATCCTTTCTAGAGAAGGAGTTTCTCTCGAAAGAAGTAAGTGGGAGGAAAGTAGAACTTGATGAAGTATTACCTCTTGAACCGGAAAGTGGCGCAGCTCAGGAAAATGTTCTTGTGGTGCCTGCACCAATTAGAGAGGAAGTTAATGATGATGATCAAGATACTTCTGATCAAGCTCCTACTGAACTTCAAAGGTCCACAAGGACACGTTCCGCACCAGAGTGGTACGGCACCCCTGTCTTGGAAATCATGTTGTTAGACAACGGTGAACCTTCGAACTATGAGGAAGCGATGGCAGGCCTGGATTCCGACAAATGGCTAGAAGCCATGAAATCCGAGATAGGATCCATGTATGAAAACGAAGTATGGACTTTGACTGACTTGCCCGATGATCGGTGAGCCATAGAAAATAAATGGATCTTTAAAAAGAAGACAGACGCGGATGGTAATGTGACCATCCATAAAGCTAGGCTTGTCGCTAAGGGTTATCGACAAGTTCAAGGGGTTGACTACGATGAGACATTCTCTCCCGTAGCAAAGCTGAAGTCCGTCCGAATCATGTTAGCAATTGCTGCATACTATGATTATGAGATATGGCAAGTGGATGTCAAAACGGCATTCCTTAACGGTTATCTTAAGGAAGAACTGTATATGATGCAGCCGGAAGGTTTTGTCGATCCTAAGAATGCTGACAAGGTGTGCAAGCTCCAACGCTCGATTTATGGGCTGGTGCAAGCATCTCGGAGCTGGAACATTCGCTTTGATGAGATGATCAAAGCGTTTGGGTTTATGCAGACTTATGGAGAAGCCTGCGTTTACAAGAAAGTGAGTGGGAGCTCTGTAGCATTTCTCATATTATATGTAGATGACATACTTTTGATGGGAAATGATGTAGAGCTTTTGGACAACATTAAGGCCTACTTGAATAAGAGTTTTTCAATGAAGGACCTTGGAGAAGCTGCTTATATATTAGGCATCAAGATCTATAGAGATAGATCAAGACGCCTCATAGGTCTTTCACAAAGCACATACCTTGATAAGATATTGAAGAAGTTCAATATGGATCAGTCTAAGAAGGGGTTCTTGCCTGTGTTGCAAGGTGTGAAATTGAGCTCAGCTCAATGTCCGACCACGGCAGAAGATATAGAAGAGATGAGTGTCATCCCCTATGCCTCAGCCATAGGTTCTATTATGTTTGCCATGCTGTGTACCAGACCTGATGTAAACCTTGCCGTAAGTTTGGTAGGTAGGTACCAAAGTAATCCCGGCAAGGAACACTAGATAGCGGTCAAGAATATCCTGAAGTACCTGAAAAGGACTAAGGAAATGTTTCTCGTTTATGGAGGTGACGAAGAGCTCGTCGTAAAGGGTTACGTCGACGCTAGCTTCGACACAGATCTGGATGACTCTAAGTCACAAACCGGATACGTGTATATTTTGAATGGTGGGGCAGTAAGCTGGTGCAGTTGCAAGCAAAGCGTTGTGGCGGGATCTACATGTGAAGCGGAGTACATGGCAGCCTCGGAGGCAGCACACGAAGCAGTCTGGGTGAAGGAGTTCATTACCGACCTAGGAGTCATACCCAATGTGTCGGGCCCGATGACTCTCTTCTGTGACAACACTGGAGCTATTGCCCTTGCCAAGGAGCCCAGGTTTCACAGGAAGACCAGGCATATCAAGCGTCCCTTCAACTCCATTCGTGAAAGTGTTCAAAATGGAGACATAGAGATTTGTAAAGTACATACGGACCTGAATGTAGCAGATCCGTTAACTAAACCTCTCCCTAGAGCAAAACATGATCAACACCAGAATTCCATGGGTGTTCGATTCATCACAATGTAACTAGATGATTGACTCTAGTGCAAGTGGGAGACTGTTGGAAATATGCCCTAGAGGCAATAATAAAATGATTATTATATTTCCTTGTTCATGATAATTGTCTATTGTTCATGCTTTAATTGTATTATCCGGAAATCGTAATACATGTGTGAATACATAGACCACAATGTGTCCCTAGTGAGCCTCTAGTTGACTAGCTCGTTGATCAACAGATAGTCATGGTTTCCTGGCTATGGACATGGGGATGTCATTGATAACGGGATCACATCATTAGGAGAATGATGTGATGGACAAGACCCAATCCTAAACATAGCACAAGATCGTATAGTTCGTTTGCTAGAGTTTTTCCAATGTCAAGTATCTTTTCCTTAGACCATGAGATCGTGTAACTCCCGGATACCATAGGAGTGCTCTGGGTATACCAAACGTCACAACGTAACTGGTTGACTATAAAGGTATACTACGGGTATCTCCGAAAGTGTCTGTTGGGTTGACACGGATCAAGACTGGGATTTGTCACTCCGTATGACGGAGAGGTATCTCTGGGCCCACCCGGTAATGTATCATCATAATGAGATCAAAGTGACCAAGTGTCTGGTCACGGGATCATGCATTACGGTACGAGTAAAGTGACTTGCCGGTAACGAGATTGAACGAGGTATTGGGATACCGACGATCGAATCTCGGGCAAGTAACGTACCGATTGATAAAGGGAATTGTATACGGGGTTGCTTGAATCCTCGACATCGTGGTTCATCCGATGAGATCATCGAGGAGCATGTGGGAGCCAACATAGGTATCCAGATCCCGCTGTTGGTTATTGACCGGAGAGCCGTCTCGGTCATGTCTACATGTCTCCCGAACCCGTAGGGTCTACACACTAAAGGTTCGGTGACGCTAGGGTTGTAGAGATATGAATGTGCAGTAACCCGAAAGTTGTTCGAAGTCCCGGATGAGATCCTGGACGTCACGAGGAGTTCCGGAATGGTCCGAAGGTGAAGAATTATATATAGGAAGTGCAGTTTCGGCCATCGGGAGAGTTTCGGGGGTCACCGGTATTGTACCGGGACCACCGGAAGGGTCCCGGGGGTCCACCGGGTGGGGCCACCCATCCCGGAGGGCCCCATGGGCCAAAGTGGGAAGGGGAACCAGCCCATAGTGGGCTGGTGCGCCCCCCTTGGCCCACCCCATGCGCCTAGGGTTGGGAACCCTAGGGTGGGGGGGCGCCCCACCTGGCTTGGGGGGCACTCCACCCCTTGGCCGCCGCCCCCCTAGGAGATCCCATCTCCTAGGGCCGGCGCACCCCCCTAGGGGGCCTATATAAAGGGGGGAGGGAGGGGGCAGCCGCACCCTTGAGTCTTGGCGCCTCCCTCTCCCCTGCTGCACCTCTCCCTCTTGCAGTATAACGGCGAAGCCCTGCTGCGGTGACGCGCTGCATCCACCACCACGCTGTCGTGCTGCTGGATCTTCATCAACCTCTCCTCCCCCCTTGCTGGATCAAGAAGGAGGAGACGTCACGCTGACCGTACGTGTGTTGAACACGGAGGTGCCGTCCGTTCGGCGCTAGGATCTCCGGTGATTTGGATCACGTCGAGTACGACTTCCTCATCCCCGTTCTTTGAACGCTTCCGCGCGTGATCTACAAAGGTATGTAGATGCAATCCGATCACTCGTTGCCAGATGAACTCATAGATGGATCTTGGTGAAACCGTAGGAAATTTTTTGTTTTCTGCAACGTTCCCCAACATTGGAGACAAGAATTGGATACAAGAGATGAACTAGGGTTTTGAGATAAGATGGTGCTGATGAAGATGCTGATGGAGATTGCCCTCTCCCGATGAGAGGAGCGTTGGTGATGATGATGATGGCGATGATTTCCCCCTCCGGGAGGGAAGTTTCCCCGGCAGAACAGCTCCGCCAGAGCCCTAGATTGGTTCCGCCAAGGTTCCGCCTCGTGGCGGCGGAGTTTCGTCCGAGAAGATGGCTTATGATTTTTTTCCATCGAAAGACTCCATATAGCAGAAGATGGCCACCGGAGGGCCACCAGGGGGCCCACGAGGTAGGGGGCGCGCCCCCACCCTCGTGCGCACGGTGTGGCCCCCTGGTGAAGTTCTTGCTCTCAGTATTTTTTATATATTTGGAAAACATCTTCCGTGAAGTTTCAGAACTTTTGGAGTTGTGCAGAATAGGTCTCTAATATTTGCTCCTTTTCCAGCCCAGAATCCCAGCTGCCGGCATTCTCCCTCTTTATGTAAACCTTGTAAAATAAGAGAGAATAGGTATAAGTATTGTGACATAATGTGTAATAACAGCCCATAATGCAAAAATATCGATATAAAAGCATGATGCAAAATGGACGTACCACACGTCACCACTGACGTTGTGGTACGAACAAACTTTGCTCTTGCACCGCCTACCTCTCAGTCGTGTAGATCCACGCTCTGTCCATGGAGCTCTGGTGGTGGCTATGGTTTGGGAGGCAAAGGGGAGAGAGACACGGAGGAGCTGGGCACGGGGCATGAAGCACGGTAGCTTGCTTCCCGACAGCGTCGGTCGAGCACGCGATAAGGGAGGAAGGTGCCTGGGTTGGGACGTTAGCAACATGCCGGAGTCCACGAATAGGAGGCATGCGGCTTGGATTTGGGCTCTCCACCAACAACGTTGACGGCCAGATGATGTACTCTGACGAAGAGTAGGACGTGGGACACGTGCCCACGTTCCGCGAAGAGTGGACTAGGGTCAGATTCCTTTTGTTGTGTAAAAGAAATCCGAATATTAATGAAATTCAGGCCCGTTTGATAGCAAAGTATTGGAAAACCCAAAGTATTTGAAAACTACAGTATTTTATCCTATAGGCACAAGTGTTGAGTTGTGTAAATGTATGAATATGTACAGTTGGGGGGCTAAGATGTAAAAGACCATATCTATATAGAATACATAGAAAGAGGAGGCTGGATAAGGCGCTCCAGATTTTTCCCCATTCTAGTTCTTTCTTCTACCATCTTCTAATCCAGATTTGTTGAATATTTCTCTGATTTACAACAACAAGATACCACAGTTTTGACATACAGAAGTTTTCTAGAGTATTGAGAATACTGCAAACATGTTTGACTATTGCTTAAAAGTTAGCAACTATTCACAGTTGCAAACACGCATGCACGTACCAAGCTCCCTAGTCGTTGCACACTTGGACAACCAACAAACAGCCGCATACATGAACTTGAACGGCCATGCACAAAGCCAGCTCACCAAAAGTGGAGACAGCTGAACTACTAGGAGCGAAGCTGCCGGCTGCACGTGGGCTGGAACACTCGGCCATAGTCAGTGTCGCCGTCGAGGGTCACCACGGGAAAGTCCACGGCGGCGCCGACAGTGCACCATGCAGCGAAGCTGAATTGAGGAGATCGAGTTGTGCCACTTGGGAACAAGGATGCAAACATGCCTGTTTTCTCACCGTGTTCGGGTTTTTTTTTAAATCCGGGGTTCTTTTTATTATGCAGAGAAAATACTGTGGTTTGGCAAATACTCTAGTATTAAAGCCACAGTTTTTAGACAGAGCCAAACAGCCTGTTGTGAATAAAACTGTAGTAATCTGAAAAACTATAGTATTTTTAGAATACTTTAAAAACACTTTGCTACCAAACGGGGCCTCGGTGTCCGTTTTCTTTATTTGGTGCACTGGATTGGATGGCCAGCTCCCCTACCACAGTCCATAGACACGTTTAGGCGTGTCCGTGAACATTTGATGCCGTTCGTTTGATGAAGCGTATTAGAATTTCCCTTAGGAGTAGATGATTTCCCATTTTCATGATGAACTCCGAGGCAACACGGAACATATTATCTTTAAACTCAGATAACTTTACAATATTAACTTAAATCAGATATGAAACCTGGAAAACTACATTGTCCTTTCGCCTTCGAGGTTTTATTTTTCAATTTTCAACTTAGCCCTTTGAATGCTATAAACCAGGTCCAATACTGTAGAAGGTTTACCGCAGTATTGATAGATTTGAGCTTTGCTGCACCTACGAACAATAGTTAAGAAGAGTTGCATAGAGTTGGACACGTAGTCACGTAGGTCAATTTTCGTAGCTTCCTTTCGTAGATGTAGAATTTTCGGATAGATCTGGACCATTAGAGAGGTTACCGGAGAACAACTCTTGCAAAACGTGCTAATAATATACTCTCTCTGTTTACTTTTCTAAGACCTTGAAGACATTTCAGACAATATGCAAAACAGTCTATTTTGAGCTGTCTGAAACGACTTACAAAAATGGACGGAGGGAGTACTTACAATCGAAGTATATAGTAGATGCCAGAATCGCCAGGAACATAGTCTGAACTCTATCGATACAGCTTTGCGTCACCCCCACTTCGAAGATATCCAGATCGTTGATAAACCAGAGGGATCTGGATATGAAAATAACTTAACAGCATCCATTTGATCCAAAAGAAAAAAGGGGCTTATAGCACGGACTTCATGGTATGCTTTTTAAGTCGTAACGTCTGGACTTGTGCTTGATCATCTGAAGAGGAGCCTCGCCGCCGTCGTAGCATCTCTCCACCTTCACTCCAGTTAAGATAACAATCTCGTCGCAAAGGAGATCTATCATGGTGTCCTCATCTGAAATGCATGGAGAGTCGTCCTCATCGTCTGTCAGTGGCATGTACGGTGCAGGTACGCGCAACAAGTTCGTAAGTAGCGTGGCGATGCAGAACATGCCAGAGCCCAAGTTAACCAGATGGAGCTCGCTCATCATCCTCCTGTTGTTATCCTCGGGCAGGTCAAGAAAATCCCAAGCACCTTGCGGCGCCGGTGGCTGCTCCGCGCCGTCCATGGCGGAGAGGTCCAAGGCGCATAACCTGGGAAAGGGGGGGCTGCACACCGAGATCAAGGAGCCCACGGGGGGCTGCCGACTGGGAGCGAGAAAGCCAGCCAGAGTTTGAGCTCAGGGACGTACTCAGCTTTGCCACACCAGGGCAGCGCCCATTTGCCGACCTGCCTCCACACGTGCCTGCACGTGCCTCGCCGTGTCGAAGGCGTACGTGCCGAAGCCCCCTTGCGTGGACGACATGCAGATGGTGGAGCTGTCGACCGCTGTGTAGCAAGTCGTTCGTCCGAAGTCGTAAGGGTAGCGAGAGACGAACGGCGGCGCCGGCAGAGCACGCCAATGCCACCCATCATCCTGGTGGCAGGCGAGGACTTGGAAGAGATCGTCTACCCTGACGTGCTCTGACAGGTCCATGACATAGAGAGATCTTCGCTCTTCTTCAGTCCGGTCGGCCGGGGTCATGGGGAGGTTCATGCAGTAAGGGCCCGTGATTGAACGGGCGGTGCGAGGGATGGTCGCGACGGTGCCATCGACGGTGCTGTACAGTGCCGTCGTACCGGAGGAGTCGGTGAAGACGATGCCGTCTCTTCCGAGCAGAGAGAAGGAATCCCTGATCGTACTACTACCTGTTACACTGGACTTGGGATGAAAATTGATCTCCGGCTTCGGCAGAACCGAAAGGCGCTCTAGCGTTGATGGTTTCTTCTTCGTCGTCGTCCTTGCATCCTGTGCAGCTGCTTTGAGCGCTTCTGCTGACGGGTAGAAGAGGTGCTTCATGGCGTATTGGCGTCCAGCCGGTGCAGCGAGTACATGGAACGGCTGCGGTCATGCACTACCAGATTCACAAAGCGGCGGGGATTCATCCTCTCCAAATTACTAACTCCAAACAGAATAATCTGATCCTCTCCGTCTAAGCCTCCTGGCCTGGCTCTCTAGAGACGTGAAACGAACAAATTTTACAGAGCGCGCCGGAGGGGGGCTTCGGCGAGCAATACCTGAATCTGTGGATTTACCGGCGGATCCAAGGGTCTACTCTACTCTGATGCCCCTGGAGAGGGCGAGGGAGCGGCGAGCGCGAGCACATGGATTACATCAGACATGCAGGTGGACAGCGGGAGATCTGATCTGCCGCGTTCGGGAGAGGCGAGCACAAATGGCGGCGCGAGGCGCAGTGAGATTTATTGTTCGGATGCAATCTAGGTCACGCCGTCTCTCTGTCTTTATTTACACGCTAGCAAATAATACTCCTTAGTACTCCCCTGTTAATAGTAGTACTCCCTCCTTTTCCGGTTGGCTCAAATCTCAAATCTCATCAACCAAAGCATTTTGTGAGTGGATGAATGTATCTCGTACTATACAAAACTACCTCAATTAAACTCATGCATTAATTTGAATTAATTGCAGTGCATGCATGCTTGGCCACTAGATGAGTAGGAACATTACATATATTGGTGTATTCCTCTTTAATTCTTGCATGCAAAGATTTAATGCACATTGGAAACTAAAAATGAGATGGAGATGAGCCCTCTAAATTAAAAAAACAAAAAAATTGAAATAAACCTTATAAACCGAAAAAGAGG
Organism: Triticum aestivum; assembly: GCF_018294505.1. Lineage (NCBI taxonomy): Eukaryota > Viridiplantae > Streptophyta > Magnoliopsida > Poales > Poaceae > Triticum > Triticum aestivum. The sequence goes on along the minus strand of NC_057806.1, from coordinate 586,578,254 downwards.
GAGTAATAGACAATTTTATGTGTGTGTTTTAACACGTAGACAATTTTATGTCGTGAACATGCATGTCTGTCAAACATGGGATGCCTGTGGTTTTCAGTCCATGATCGATTTGTAGTCAAACAGTGTTCCGAAATTCATGGTGATGATGTGCTCTTGATTTCAGAAAAGTCGTTTGTGTAAGGTTGGTTTTACTGTTTGTGCACAGAAAAAAATTCAAGTGTGAATTTGAACAGCCGGGAAATTGAATGAACTTGTCATACAACTAGGGTGAAGAAATGAGAGGCCGGGAAATTACAAGGGCAAATGTCGAATATACAAACAGTTTTGCTAAAGCACATCTAAATGTGCCATAAATATTGCACATCTAAGTTCTATGTTATTGATCTTGCATTAAGATTCGTGCGAATATTTTTTTTTCTTTTTATACTTGATTCACTCACTTAGATATGCAATAACTAGAGCACATCTAGATGTGCCCTGGACACTATACAAATTTGAAAGAAAAAAAATGTCGAATAAACAGATGGTGCCACAAGCAGTCCATGACATCATTGAGGTGTAGATGGATAGACATTAACCATGGAAGGGACTTCCAATGGGTGCCAGAACTGACTTGATCCCTCCAGCAGCACTTCTTGCTTCCACGAGATCATCGACCAGACGCCGCAGATCACGGTGCGATGAGCCTCCTTCCACCATGGCTGCGTGAGCCTTTGCGGCAAGGTCCCTCACCCTGCCCCTCGCCGCGTCCCCTGGTCCTCCAGGGGGCATGAACGCCATCACTACCCGCGCCACAGCTTCGGCGGGGACTAGCTCGTGTTCTGCACTGCTCGTGCTCCGTACGCCGGCGCCGTGAGGCCACAGCCGCTCCCCGATCCCGAGGACCTCCGTGACCAGCCTCTCGGTGATGAACTGCTCGAACACCAGCGGCCATGTCAGCACCGGCACACCGGCGGCCACCGTCTCCAGCACCGAGTTCCACCCGCAGTGGGTCACGAACGCGCCCACCGCCTGGTGCCCCAGTATGGCCGTCTGCGGGGCCCAGGTGGTGACCATCAGCCCCCTGTCTCTGACACGCTCCTCCCGTCCCTCCGGCGGAGCCCACTCCTCCGCCCTCACCACCCACAGGAACGGCCTTCCCGAGGCCTCCAGCCCGAGAGCCAGCTCGCGCAGCTGGGCGTCCGAGACGGGGGCGAGACTGCCGAAGCACACGTACACCACCGAGCGGTCTGGTTTCGAGTCAAGCCAGTCGATGCAGCCGGCGATGGCCGCGGCGAGACAGGCCCTAGGAAGTAGGCGCGCTTCACGTAGCCTTGGCGCATCTGCATCTCGCAGTAGTGCTGCTCCAGGTCTGAGAATGTGTTGACGGCGAGGCCGAAGCAGTCAGCTTGCGCCGCGTAGAAGGGGTTTCTCGTGGAGCAACCCACCTCCGCTTTCCTCCTCAGGAACTCCGGCAGCTCGGCCCTCGGCATCCGTACCGGAGGGCCCGGAAACCGAGGGACCACGGCGACAACGTCGGGGTCGGGGTCGCCGCCGGCGACGTCCGGGGCGAGGAGCTCGAGGTGGCGCATGGCGAGCGACGAGAAGGCGCCGATGACGCTGAACCGGACGCACGGCACGCCGAGCTCCTCGGCGACGCGGACGTTCCAGACGAAGTGCAGGTCGGTGACGAGCGCGTCCGGGGACTGCTCCCTGACGAGCGCCTCCTGCGCGGGGCGCATCAGGGCGTCGCTGACGGCGGTGGCGTCGATGCGCCACGAGTCGGCCGGCGCGGCCTTGCCGAGGTTCTCGACGCCCCCCGGGAGGCCGTCCACGGCCGGGAACGGGTACGTCGTTATCTTAACAGGCGCAGTGTGATGTTTGCCGTAGTGACGCTCCAGCACGGAGCGGACGATGGAGACGTTCGCCGGCGTGACCGCAACGGTCGCCTCCACGGCCGCGGCCGCGGCCAGGCGGATGGCAAGGTCGGTGAAGGGCTCGATGTGGCTGGTCGCGAAGAAAGGGATGAGCAGAACGCGCAGCTTCTTGCTAGTGCAGGTGCTGAAGCCGGTGCCGGCAATGGTCAGGGCCATTTTCGTTCCTAGCGGGTACAGGCTCGATGTGGCTTCACTCAGCACGCGAGTTTAAGTAAGCCAAGATCGACGCAGTTTTCCTTTTTTTTTTCTTCACATTTTCTTATACCATACAAATACCTGCCCCCAACCACTGAAAAATGCAAATGACAATCCATTGCAACCATTGTTAATTCAGCACAACGCCGCCGCAGGTTGACAACGCTGGAACAACAGAACGGAATACGTGCATAGGATTTCAAGTACACTTATTGGAGGGATCGTATTATGAATGAACAGTCAAGCACTCCTACTAATAAGTTCATAGTACTGCCAGCGATCAAAAGGAATCTGGTCTCATTATCACTGATAAAAGTATAACAACCTGAATGTGACGCATTATTGGAACATAAAAAGATACAACGTTCAGTGTTGTTCAAAAAGCAATATAATCTAATTAATACTGATAGAAATATATCTTAAATCTGACAGATTATATGCACCTTGCTTAGGCCTTGTTTGTTTCAGCCTTGGAAGGAAAAATCAGAAGCTGAAACCAACAACTACTCCCTCCATCCGGAGTTGCTTGTCACAAAAATAAATGTACCTAGATTTATTAATAAATGTACCTAGATTTATTTTTAGTTCTAGATACATCTATTTCTATCCATTTCTGCGACAAGTAATCCAGGATGGACGGAGTATTTGGAATCTATAGCTTTGCCAATGAAGCAAATCAGCTTAGTTGCACTGAACCTTAAACACATACTAACTGCACAGGATAAACCGTCTTCAAACTTATCGAATAGACAGCATACCGTTTATTGATTTATTCTATTCAGTAATTTCGGTTCACCCTTGGTTGATGATCTCATGTGGTAGCCTCACATTCCAGGATTCAACAAAAAAAAACATATAAATTCTGGAGTCAAACGAATGTGTACACAAAGAAGCATTGCAGTTTCATACGTTCCAAATTACTCAATTTGAGTAACAATTTCTGCAGAAAGTAGAGGCACGACACATTTGACATCAATGGCAATCATGAAACCACACCGAGCCAGGAACATGGTGCAAAGTGTCACTACCACCTATAATCAATTGAACACAAGCACTAAAAAGAATAGTGGTTCTAAAATTCTAAAGAAAATTTAGATCCCCTATGTACCAAATCTGACAAGACTCCCTGAAAAAATTCTCCTCGAAGAAGAAGAAAAAATCAATAGAGAAATACACAGTTACAAGCCACAGCTTGATGACACAACCAATGGAAGGTGCTTGCTCAAGATTTCCAACAGATTTTCCCCAGGAAGAAGAGCTCCCAGTCCCAGAACAAAGCTCAAGCAACGACAGCAGGCCCCTATTACAGCAAAAGAGGAAAACATGGAATTAGAGCATGAGAAGCAACAAACAATGTTGTGACACAACCCATCAAAATAGAACATGTTGTGACACAAATAAGCTTGCAAATAATCCACTGTTTGACAAAAATATACCCTAGTAGAGAAAAAAAAAGAAGCGCATATTGATTGGCTTAAAAATGGCTTTTCAAAGCGCATTTGTTCCTAGAGTTATGCGCACAAAAATGTACCTTCGATAATGCCACTTATGTTGCCAAAAGCTAACAAAGCAGTAAAAGCATTACTGTTATCACAGCATCACATTCTGCAAATATCTCGTAACATAGATGCCCAAGAGTGATAGATAAAGTCATAATACCCTATAACTGAACAGAAAAAATGTTCCAGTACTTGACTGTATCTCTTGCTCGGTGTTGTCTCTTGGTTGAGAGTTTATCTAAACGGTTGTTCTTTTCTAATCACGGATCAGGACTGGGTCTACTATCTGCAGGTAAGACCAAGATGCTGACTTGGTAATGTTCAGGAGAAAAGAGTAGCACCTAATGGAAACAAATTGCATGTAATGCTTCATGTCTAGAACTATGATCGGTTAGCTCCCAAATTTGAGAATCATCTGTGCACTGGCAGCAGCAGGATGATGTTTCGATGGTATGCTATTGGGGATGCCTATTATATAACCATAATAATGCAAATAAAGTTCTGCTTCATCACAATTTAGACAACAAGAAAAAGTGCAGACTGCAGCTCCTTAGAATTGCTACATGTCTTTAATAGCACTGCTTATATTTCTGGTCATAAATTTCCCGTAAAATTCATTATTGACTTACTTTGGCTGATATATTTGACACAGCTATCTGGAACTTTTCTCTTGTTCTTGAGCCAGCAACATGACCAGCCTTGGCAACCTTGCTGAACGCACCATTTAGCCAGCTTGTTCCAGCAGACACATACCTACAAGTAGGGGAAATGAGGGCGAAGGATCAGCCATATAGGACATAGGTAAATCATCAGCTGATATAAAAACACACATCAAATTGATTAACTGTACAATAGCAAAGGTATGTAAAAGAAGAGACCTGTTGGTTTTCACAGCAGACCCTGTATTGTTTAGCTTGCGCTCTGCAGCCAGCAAAGCGGCCATTGTTTTGTCAGAAACATGTAACCTTTGGTCCACAGTTTTCACCTTTTCATTTACGGCCGATATCCCAGTATTTAACTTCTCTGAAAGGCCAACACGCCTATCGAAGGAACTGATCCTAGCTGACGCATTAGCCCTCAACTGATGCCTCTCGTCAAATGATTTAGCTTTGTTCACAGCATCTTGTCGAATTGCTGAACCCCTTGCGATCACAGTTGTCATGACATCATGAGCCTTGCTGGCATAAACGCTAGTGGGGCTTGCGTTGGCCTACATGGTAGGGTCATACTTGAGTAATCAGTAACAAGGATGATTCACTACAGTAACATATAAGCAGATAAACCAAAGTTCTCATTTTCTCATTTTTATTTGGGGCAGATTTCCACACAGTGGCCCGTGATTGATGGGGTGGTCATGATATTACAAAGAGAAAGGAAAGAAACATAAATGTACTGGAATTCAAAGGCACCTCAGTAGGTTGTTCCAAATCTGCAGTAGGAGCTGTACTTGTCACCTCATTCACCATAAGTTGCTGCATGATTTCAAAATGGACCTCTCTATGAGAAAAAGGACGAATAGAGTACTGCCATTTATGTAACATTAATTAGTTGAATAGTGCACCTGTTCATTAACAGGGATGTAGATGTAATCTTCAGCAGAGGTTATGTTCACAACTCGATCCACAATTGTTGCTCCCTGAAAAAGAAATAGAATATAATGTTTATAGTGTTTCACGCTATCATGCATGGGGAAGCTTATCAACATCTGTTTGTTTTGCAGTTATGCAGATCTAAGGAACGTGGTGAGGTGTAAAACAGTGAAATAGACACAGAGCTAATATACAAGTACAAATTCACTGTAGACCTGTCAACCTGGAAGCCCCCTTGATTGGAGCAAGGACATGTGCACATAAAGAAATGACTGGCATGCTAGTTACTTCAAAGGACAAAAAAGATCACAAAGTCAAAGAATTCCAACGGCAATCTCGTAGTATATTATGCAGCACACTGCAGTGCCAATCAAAGCAGCCATGATTAAAATACTAATTTCCTTTTTCTTTACTCAAACATGGTCAATGATCTCTACAGATTTTACAAACAAGTAGCGGTGTCAACTGTCCTTCCATCATATTGCCAGTTGATGGGCATGACAATACAACATATCTTACCAAATGATTTATAAAAGCAATCAAGTTCAAATGTGATTTCCAATTCCTTCCTAAGTTTGGTCGTGTTCATCTATTATGAAAAAAGCTCACTGTGCAAACAGAACGCCACAAGAAGGGAAAACGATTAGAATGAAAGATTTCTATTCCTCCTAATTTCTACATCCATGTCAGCTGTCCCCAAGTGCAATTTATCATGGAGATAACAAATAAAAGCGTCTTCCTAATTTCCTTTCCAGCCAAATACAATTCAATATTGATATGCATGAAAAAAGTTAGGTGCAATGCATAGGCCATAACAGCTGCGTATACCTACTCCACTATTTACAGTTAAACAATGACAATGACAGCGCAGAAAACCATTCGTCATACCAACTGAAAACACCACCGCAACCAGACTGCATAAACACATCCACTGCGCAGATACAGATGGAAGTAACCATTGGATGATTGGGCAAGGCCGTACATACCGAGAGCAGCAGCGCGATCTCCAGGGCCTTGGCGTCCTTGAAGGTGACGTAGGCCGTCCTCCCCGCCGCCGCCCCGTCACTGCAGCAGCAGCAAGCCCAGAATAGCAATGCGGTTAGACAGACGGGACACACGTGGGGAGGGGAATTGGAACAGGGAAGGAAGGAAGGGAGCGGGCGCTCACGGGGTGATGTCGACGTGGTCGATTTCGCCGGAGAAGGAGAAGAACTCGCGCACCTCGCGCTCCCCGGCCAGATCTGAGATGTTCCGCACCCGCACCGTCCTCGTCCCCCTCCTCCCCTCCTGCAACCCACAAGGCACGGCCCGTCAGCGACCGACGCGCTCCAAAAACACAACGCCGCCGCACAAAAGAAAAAAAACAACGACAGCAATCGGTGGCTCACCTCCATGGCGCGGCGGCGGGAGAGAAAAAAAAGGCAGACGAGAGGTGAGGGCGGGCAGGAGGATCCGTCCGCGGGAGGGCTGGCGGGCGGTGGTTGCCTGGTTGGGTAGGGTTTGGTGCTTGGCTCGCTGGGGGCGATTTGTAATGGCGTGGCGTGCGTGCGTGCGTCTGTCTGTCTCCGCGGCTGTGCTCGCTCTCGCTCTCGCCGCTGCCTCTGCTGGCTGGCTGGCTGGCTGGAGTACTTTTCTTTTCTCTCGAGCAGCTCGCGTGCGTGCGTTGGTCGCCGAGAAAAGAGGCCGCCTACTGGGCCCCCGAGCGGAATACCCGTTTCACCCTCGCCTGGGAGCGCGGGCTGTGTGGGGGGCTGGGCGGAGGAGCGAGGGGCAGGAGGGTCAATTCGGGAGGCGACATGCTGGCGTGCTGAGTTTGCTTCGCGGCGGCGCCACCTCCCCTGACCTGTGCTCTACGACTAGTAGTCTAGTATTAGCGTTCCTTAAAAGGCGATTAGCCTTCCCTAAACAAAGTGATTAGCGACCCAAAAATGACGCGGCATCGGCTGGTCCAGTCTCGTCCAGTCCCCTCGGCCCACCGTAGAGAGGACGGGCGCGCGGGGCCGCTGGTTTCGATTTGATTCGGTCAAGCGTCGCGATGCTGGTGGTGGCCCACGGACAGCTCGGTCGGGGCCGGTCGTCACGATCCGTCAATCTCTCCCTCTCTCTCTGCCCCCCGCAACGGAATGGTTACAGAACCTTCCGTTCCGTCGAGTCGTCGACCATGTGCGGCTTGCGTGCGTGCGTGCGTGCGCTCCCTCTGCCCCCTCTCGCTGCCGGGTGGCCCCGGCTTTAAATTCTTTCCTTTCTCTGCGATCACGACTCATCAATTCTTTCCTTTCCTTCTGGCAGATGGCTTTCGTGCTGACCCCCCGTTGCTATCGGCCGCAGCGGGTGCTCACCCGTAATGAAAAAGCGAAAACAAAACATGCCTATCTGGTTTGCTGACGATGATCCCCCATTTGGCAAGACAGGCAGAGATGATGGGCTTCATCCTCTTATCTTTTGCCTATCCGCCACGGTGAGTAGTGCTCACCTGCAAGCAAGCTCAGAACAAACACAAGCCGGTGGTTAGCTGGTCAGGTTTGCTTTTCACCGTACGTGCCAAGAGCAACATCAACGGGCCGACCCAAACGGACGGCGTTTTTATCCGCTTTTTGTCCGTTTGGGTCGGCCCGGCGGACACAAACGTCCGGCGCTGTGTTTGGATCGGCGAGAGCACCCAACGCTGGCCCGACCCATTTCATCGGCGCGCCAAAAAAAAGTATTGCAAGCATTTTGAAAATAAATACATGCATTTAATTAAACGTAAAAGCCGGCGACGAAGGCCGGCGAAAGTCCACATTACATTAATTAAAATACTAAAAAACTAGACGACGCGCTGCCCTAGGCGTCCTCGTCGGCGGCGGCGTCTGCGTCGGGACCGGTGAGGTCGATCAACGTCGGCGCAGGGCCGGCTCAGGGGAACGCCGTGTTTCAGACGGCGCTGATGTCGGGCTTTCCCGCCGCTGCCTGGGCCTGGCGCGCCTTCTCTTCGGCCTCGCGCTCGAGCATCTGCAGGCGCTAGCCCTTCCGGCGGTCCTCGGCAAGCCGAACGCGGCGCCAGTGGTCGAGGTAGGCCGCCTCCTGCTTCTCCGTCGCCTCGAGCCAGATCGGCGGAGCGCTGACCCACTCGCGGACTACTCCGATCCAGGAGTAGCGCTCGATGTAGGCCGGCTCCTCCGGCTCGGCTTTGGGCGGGGACGACGGGGCCACCGGCGGCACGAGGCAGTCGCCCGCCGCGGAGAGGGCCATGGCCTCCGCCATGGCAGCCTCGAAAGCCGCCTCGTCCGCCTCCCTCCACCGCTCCTCCTCCTGGCTCTCCTTGATGGCCGCCTGGTAGGCGGCCTCGGCCTCCTGATCCTCGTCGCAGACGACGAGCGCGGGCGGCGGCAGGCCGTGGTCGACGTCGCGGACGCCGCCTCGCCTCGCCTCCTCGTGCTCGATGGCAAACCATCGAGCCCAGTTGAGCGAGTCGACAGCGAAGCGCGGGTCGGCGCGTTGCTCCTCGCTCAGCAACGCCCGCCGGTGCCGCACCTCCTTCGCATGGGCCTGGCCGTCCGCGGCGCCGCCGGCACTGGGATCCTCACCGGATCCAAATGCCAGTCGTGCGGCAGCGTCACGTTCGGGTACGGTAGAGGCACGCGATGTTGCCAGTGCCACTTGACCTGGTGCACCGGCACGCTGATGCGCTGCCTCTGCTGGGGAGCGCGCGCCGGCGCGGGGAGGGCGGGGAGGGAGGGGGAATGGCGGGCAGGGGCTTTGCCCTTGCGGCTGCTATCGACGCCGGAGAAGAATACCATGCTGGCGGTGGCTAGAGTTGTCGTCGGCGTGGGGGCAGGGGTGGCCAGATGGGGACGGCGGGCGAGTGGTAGTGGATGAGGACGGCCCCGCCGCACACCCGGCTTAAAAAAGGACGACCGCCGTCGCTGACGCGTGGACCCAAGGTGGGCGGTCGTCATAAATTATGTTGACCATAGCGATTGGACAGCCGCCAGGTGGGGACGCGGCGGACGGCGAGGAGACGCGCGGCGCGTCCGCTTCGCGTCCACGCCGACACTTTCCAGACGCAATTTTGGGCCGGAAATGGGTCGGCGCGGACGCCGGGCGGATACGATTTGAGTTTGGATCGGCGCGTTGGACCGCCACTTTTGTCCGCGCCGACCCAAACGGACGCGGGCAGACGAAATGGGTCACCCATTAGAATTGCTCTAACATTTGGCAGCTCCAAAATTTGCCCCAAAAAATGATTTTGGAACCGAGGGACTAGTCTCGAATGGTTGGCCAGTTATGTTGGTAGTCAATTTTCTGCACCAAGCCAAACATTTTTTCTGTGAACGCAAGTGTCAACTATAAACTTTAGTATATACTTCCTCCAATACAAAATTAAGTGTCGTCGTTCTAGTTCAAAAGTGTATTAAAACCACGACGCTTGTTTTGGATCAGAGGGAGTATCTTTTTGTGTGAATAAAACTTCAGTGATACAAAACGAAATTAATAGAATCTCGGTGGATATTGAAAGATCTGCCCCCTCACCCCGTCTCATGTGCGCGCGCCCACCCAGCCATCCTAGTTTCATGAGCATTGAAGAACACGAAAAGGACCGGGTGACAACTAAATGGTGTGAATGAGCCTTTGCTAGTATGTTTTAGGGATTTATGTTTGCAAAAATGCTACACCTAGTTAAGTTCCCACCTTACGTAAACTTCCTAACTAATCTCCCCCCCCCCCCCCTATTTCAACTGGGTGGGCCTCCCTCCTCTAATTTCGCCCAACAAAAAGATGCCACCTGGCCTATTACGTTAATTACGTAGATGTAGCATTGCTGTTATGTTTGTGGCTAGGTTACTAGTCCCACCAATTCCTGGAAACATGGCATCTTGGACATGTTTGTAATCAAATTTTAGAAGCCTTACTTGATAGTATTTTTTTAAAAATATCAAAATCATGGCATCTTGAAAATTGTTTTCCCTTCCAAGGATCTGAGTCTATGCATAGTACTAGAAAACATGCATAAAAGAGCAACTCTAGCAGACCCCGCATCCGTCCCCGACCCGCAAAATAACCGTCAAAATGGGGGTAGGGGCGGAAAAACCTGCCCGATCAGACCCCGCATCCTGCCCCGGCTCGCAAAGTATTTTGAGGGGCGCGGCAAAATCCCGACCCCAACCCGGGAATACGCGGGTTTCCCTCTCGCGGTTGCGGTGCCCTACATCACAGAGAAGCAGTTGGCGGGAGGGACATTTTAGCTCGCGCGATTTCCCCCTCCTTCCGCCGCCGATCGCCCTTGCTTCCGCCCGCCCGCCGCTGGCTTCCGGCCAAATCTACGGGCGGAATCGGTCCGCGGGGCCGCCCCACACCCTCCCACGCTGAGACGCTGCACCGACCCCCCCCCCTCCGGATCCGGCGAGAAGAGCCGCCCTCGTCGCTGCCGCCGCCGGGGATCGACCACCGTCGGGCCCGCCTCCTCGTCGACGCCCGGGATCACCCACCGCGTCCGCCACCGGTTAGTGCGTTTTGTTGTGATTTTTGCGAGCGGTATAGTAAACTTGATGCGCCGGTGCACATGTACATGGAGTTGAGCCCGTGCGAGAAGTTCTTGCTCTCTGATTCGTCTGATTCGGACGACTCGGATCTTGAGACCATGCTTGCGAACTTTCGGCAGCAAACATTGGTCATGGCACTTGCTGTGAAGGAGCACGAAGACGAGAACCGGAAGAGGAGGCGAGGATCGACCGTCGGGTGTCTTTGCATTCCCCGGAATCGTCATCTTGGGAACGAGATGTTGATGCAAGACTACTTCGCGGAGAATCCTACATATCCACTGCACCTCTTCCGGAGAAGGTACCGAATGCGCCGATCCCTCTTTGTCAAAATTGTTCAAGCTTGCGAGGCAAATTGCCGGTATTTTACTCAAAGAAGAAATGTTGTGGACTTAAAGGGATTTAGTCCATATCAAAAAATCTCCGCGACAATGCGGGTGATTGCATATGGTGTTCCGGCTGACTATGCCGATGAGTACCTTAGCATTGGTGAAGATACAATTGAGTCTGTGCGTATATTTGCAAAGGTGATCATCCGTGTCTTTGGTCCTGAGTATCTTCGGGCACCCAACGAAGATGACACAAAGAAATTGATGACAACTAATGAGAGGAGAGGTTGGCCTGGCATGCTAGGTAGCATTGATTGTATGCATTGGACTTGGAAAATTTGCCTCAAGGCATGACAAGGAATATATTGTGGCAAGTCTCGTGATGCAACAATTGTGATAGAGGCCGTAGCATCCGAGCATTTATGGATTTGGCATTGCTTTTTTGGTATGCCCGGCACTCTCAATGATATCAATGTGTTGCAACTGTCTCATTTGTTTGCTATAATTGCTAGTGGTGATACTCCTGCTTGCAACTACGCTATCAATGGGCATGAATACACAAAGGGGTACTATCTTGCAGATGGTATATATCCTTCTTGGTGCACATTTGTCAAAAGCATCAAAGAACCCAAAACTAAAAACAATGTGAATTTGCAAGGGTGCAAGAGGCAGCCCGAAAAGACATTGAAAAAGCATTCGATGTTTTGCAATCTAGGTTTGCCATTGTCCGTGGTCCTGCTCGTTTTTGGGATAAGAAAACCTTGAAAAATATTATGACATGTTGTGTTATCCTGCACAATATGATTTTTGAAGATGAGAGAGAAATGAACTTGGAATTCTTCTATGACAACGTGGGTAGTCGTGTCAAACCAGCTAGAGACCCTAACCGTATTAGAGCTTTTCGTCAAACATACAAGGAGGTTGAAAATGCAAACACCCACTTTCAACTTCAGGAGGATCTCATTCAGCACCATTGGCAAGGGCTGGACAGTGACTCATTTTTGTATTCATTTGTATTTGTATTCATGACAAGTTTTGTATTGCATTATTTAAGTTTGCTATGGTGATTTGAACAATTATTTGTAATGTGGATGATTATTGTATTATGTTTGATTTGAATAATTCAGTTTTGCTTTTGATTGTTGTATTATGTTGGATTTGATATTCGCGGGCCGATGAGATGTGGGATGCAGCGGCGTAAAGAGCAGACCCCGCAAAGCCGACCCATAAAAAGCATATTTCCGTAATATGCTTTTTTACGGGTCCATTTGAGGAGTCTGCATCTGTGGCCGTCCAAGCCGACCCGCAAAAGCGGTTTTGCGCAAACTGCAAACGCGTTTTGCGGGCCGGCGGGATGCGGGGTCTGCTAGAGTTGCTCTAAGAGCAGGAGTGCCACCAAATATAATTGTTGAGTTGCAAGAGAGACAGGTATATGAAGAGAAAAGAGGTTACCTCCACCCCGCAAATATAGGATCATGCAATCATTAATTATCAGGGTTTTATATATGGCACGAATAGAGTAGGTTATTTTCTTTAACACTATACAGACGCAAACGCTCATATAAACACGCATACACTCATCCCTATGAACGCACACACGCACACCCTACCCCTATGAGTACCTTCGAAAGACTGAGCCGGCATATCATCTTGAAATTTACGAAGTCACCGTAGTCACCTCGTCGTCGACGGGAACATCTCCTCCTCCTACTGAATGCGCATCGCCGAAAATCCTGAAATAAATCCAGGAATAAGTGCGAGCATCAGGACTTAAACCCTGATGGGCTGGGGATACCACAGTCTCTCTAACCATCCAACCACAGGTTGGTTCGCATAGAGTAGGTTACTTTTGGTGGCAACTAAACTATCCCACAAGAGTTTTGGCTGGGCACCATGTGTCACAGGGTTCAAAGATGAAAGACCAAAAAGCTTTGGGATGGCCCATTGAGTCTTTGATGATCTAAGCACTTGTCGTGCATACTTTCGTTTATGTGATTTCCCTGTTTTAGATGTATGGCTTGGAGTTGTAATAGTTTTTCAACTCGAACTATGTCTTGGAATTCCTATTTTGTGCATGTTTTTTTGCGGGGTGTACAGACGATATGCTTGTGTGTTATCAATTTCCCTAAGCAGTGAAATTTGGGCTCTTTGAGCTCATTAATTCCAAAAGAACTACTAGAGATAACAATAGCAAACAATCGCACCATAAGGAAAATCGTAGGAATAGAAAAGTCATAGGAAATGAGATGACACGTATATTATATTCTATGAGTGGGAATAGGAAAGGAAATGTCCTTCGATTCAAATCATAGGATTTTTTCCATTGAGTCTAGGCTAATATTTATTTTCCTATGATAGGAAGAATTCCTTCATAGAAATAGGATTCCATTCCTACAACCAAAGGGCTCTAAAGAAATATTTCCTATAGAAATCACATCCTATGAAATTCCTATAAGATTCCTCTAAACAAGAGGAGGCCTAAACTTCTTTAGATACGTGGGTGATGCAAGATAAGACCATCTTATAACACATCCTAATATGTTCTCTTAAAATAAGCCCCTTTGAGAAATAAAAATGCCTTGAAGTCACATAATGTGGTTGACAGGCAATCTTATTTGAACTGTAACATGTAATTTAGAGATAACAATAGAAATATATATACAAAGGGTTGTCTCTTAGTTCTATTTCTAGTAACTAGATATATCAAAATATGTGGTGAGAGATATCGTGCTACAATATCGTCTCTTAATTAAGAAAGGCAAACATTTTCTTTGGTTTTCTCCCTTCACCTCGACAAATTTATATGTTGCAAAGTAAGATAAGGGCAACTCCAATGCGGATCACCAACCACACAACATTAAATGTGTCCACGGACAGCTGGCGAGACATCGGCCACCCAACCCTACTCATCTAATATTGGGCCACTCAATTATTTTTCCTATGCCTAGAGTATTTAAAAATAGTAAAAATAAATATCACAATTCATTGATAATAGAAAGATGGATATTTCAGTGCAACAATAATTCAAATATAAAAATTACAATTCAAACATAATTTTTTGAAATAAAATAGTTCGGATTTGAATTTAACTTATTCAGATACATGTGTTTATTTATCCATATGAAATGCCCACAAATGCTTGATCGGATCATTATGAAACTGCCATGATTTCCTCGACTAAGAAACTGATGACGCACTTGGAGAGAATCGTGAAACGTGGCCGGATTTTGCTCAACAAGAAAGGTTTGCATTCACCCATATCTTGAAATTCCAGACCTTGGCGAACTCCCTCGCCCTCATCTTCCACAATCATGTTGCACATGACCACACAAGATGTCATCTCCTCCCATGATGTCTCTGCATCTCATAGTTTAGCAGGTCTGTGAACAACTACAGAACGGGCTTGGAGCACTCTAAATGCCCCTTCCACATCCTTCCGAACTCCTTGTGTTTTGGGTAGAGTCATATTTTGTTACCCCTTAGCTCATAGATGATATTGACGAAGGTCACACACGAAGGTTAGATACCATCAAAAAGATAGTACCCCATGTTGTATCATGACCATTTTATGGTATAGTTGCACGCAAGGACTTCGCTGACACACAACCTTGCAAACAAAAAAGACCATTGCAACACGTGAATGAAATATACCCTAGAGGCAATAATAAAGTTATTATTTATTTCCTTATATCATGATAAATGTTTATTATTCATGCTAGAATTGTATTAACCGGAAACATAATACATGTGTGAATACATAGACAAACAGATTGTCACTAGTATGCCTCTACTTGACTAGCTCGTTGATCAAAGATGGTTATGTTTCCTAACCATATACATGAGTTGTCATTTGATTAACGGGGTCACATCATTAGGAGAATGATATGATTGACATGACCCATTCCGTTAGCTTAGCACTAGATCATTTAGTATGTTGCTATTGCTTTCTTCATGACTTATACATGTTCCTATGACTATGAGATTATGCAACTCCCGTTTACCGGAGGAACACTTTGTGTGCTACCAAACGTCACAATGTAACTGGATGATTATAAAGGTGCTCTACAGGTGTCTCCAAAGGTACTTGTTGGGTTGGCGTATTTCGAGATTAGGATTTTTGTCACTCCGATTGTCGAAGAGGTATCTCTGAGCCCTCTCGGTAATACACATCACTTAAGCCTTGCAAGCATTGAAACTAATGAGTTTGTTGCGGGATGATGTATTACGGAACGAGTAAAGAGACTTGTCGGTAACGAGATTGAACTAGGTATTGAGATACCGACGATCGAATCTCGGGCAAGTAACATACCGATGACAAAGGGAACAACGTATGTTGTTATGCGGTTTGATCGATAAAGATCTTCGTAAATATGTAGGAGCCAATATGAGCATCTAGGTTCTGCTATTGGTTATTGACCGGAGACGTGTCTCGGTCATGTCTACATAGTTCTCGAACCCGTAGGGTCCGCACGCTTAAAGTTCGATGACGATTATATTATGAGTTTATGTGTTTTGATGTACCGAAGGAGTTCGGAGTCCCGGATGAGATAGGGGACATGACGAGGAGTCTCGAAATGGTTGAGACGTAAAGATCGATATATTGGACGACTATATTCGGACATCGGAAAGGTTCCGAGTGATTCAGGTATTTTCAGGAGTACCGAGGAGTTACGGGAATTCGTATTGGGCCTTAATGGGCCATACGGGAAAGGAGAGAAAGGCCTCAAAGGGTGGCCGCACCCTTCCCCATGGGCTGGTCCGAATTGGACTAGGGAGGGGGGCGCCCCCTTCCTTCCTTCTCCTTTTCCCTTCCCTTTCCTTCCCTCCTACTCCTACTACTTGGAAGGGCTCCTAGTTGAAAGTGCTAGTGATCGACTAGAGGGGGGGGTGAATAGGCGATTTTTATGGAAGTCTTCAAGACATGTAAGTTTCGAAGACAAACGATAGAAATAAACCTATTATCATGCAGCGGAAGGTAGACTACACTAGGCAAACCATAGTCATGTATTCAATAAAGTGAAAGCACAATAACAAATAGCAGCTAGGCAGTAAGGATCAGGTAGGAAGATGTTGAGAAGCCACTCAGTACACATAATCATTTAGTGAAGTCGAATGGTGATGCTATCGTACAATGACTTCACAAGAACCAACAGTAAGTAAAGGGAAGAGAAGGATGAAACCAGTGACTCGTTGAAGACAATGATTTATTGGACCAGTTCCAGTTGCTGTGACAACTATACGTCTGGTTAGGGAGGCTGAGATTCAACTTAGAAGACCTCGTCTTCACCTTATTCCCCTTGAGCTAAGGACACCCAGTCCTCGCCCAATTACTCTGGTAAGTCTTCAAGGTAGACTTCCAAACCTTCACAGACTTCATTCACCGGCGATCCACAATGACTCTTGGATGCTCAGAACACGACGCCTAACCGGCTGGAGGATTCACAGTCCTCAAGTGTAATAAGTCTTCAGATCACATAGACAAGAAGACTTAAGTGATGCCTAACACTCTTTGGCTCTGGTTGGTTAGGGCTTTATCCTCTCAAGGAATTCTCTCTCAAAGGCTTCGAGGTGGGTTGCTCTCAAACGACAAAAGCCGTACTTTAACTCTGAGCAGCCAACCGTTTATGGTTGTAGGGGGTGGGCTATTTATAGCCACTAGGCAACCCGACCTGATTTGTCCGAAATGACCCTGGGTCACTAAGGAACTGACACGTGTTCCAACGGTCAGATTTCAAACACACACGGCAACTTTACTTGGGCTACAAGCAAAGCTGACTTGTCCAACTCTGAACAAGATTCGCTCTCATAGTCTTCACTCGAAGACATAGGATTTTGGTTAAGCATCACTTCAGTCATTCTGACTGGTTTTCTTGGACCCCACTTAACAGTACGGTGGTTCCTATGACTCAACAAAGAAGAAAAAGAACTACGAAAGATCTAAGTCTTCGCGCTCCATAGTCTTCATGCGATGTCTTCTCTTGTCATAGTCTTCAAGGTGAATGTCTTCACTTACCACCTTTGACTTCAATGTCTTCATACATTTTTAGGGGTCATCTCTGGTAGGAAAACCGAATCAATGAGGGACTTCTACCTGTGTTATCCTGCAATTCTCACAAACACATTAGTCCCTCAACTAGGTTTGTCGTCAATACTCCAAAACCAACTAGGGGTGGCACTAGATGCACTTACAATCTCCCCCTTTTTGGTGATTGATGACAAACTAGTTGAAGTTTTCAACGGGGAATATAATATGTGAAATTGTAAAGGATAAGGAATTGTCTTCATAAGTTGCAAGGGCTCCCCCTGAAGATGTGCATATAAGTAATTTGCTTTTGGAATGCAAATGCACATGGCAGGTTGTACTTGTGGAGATCCTCTTCAACTTATGATGACAATTCATCATGCATGAAAGGTATGTGAAGATAATGACATGCATAATGAAAAATGGACGTCTGCAAAATGATCTAAGTGCGGAATTTATCGTCGCACATGCGGGATTTATCATCGCATCACAAAATAGCAAATAAGTAGCAGACGACCATCGAGTTTAAGTGTTACAACTCAAAGAACCAAATGTATCAAAACGAGAGTTGTAAACACTAGGCAAAACATAAAGTAACCGCCCATATGGACCCGCTTGAAGACTATCAAACTCATATGCTTCTCCCCCTTTTGTCAGTGAGGACCAAAAAGGTTTGAAGACATAGAGCATCTACTCGTTCCCATGAAGAGTAGGTGAAGCAGCAGGGTCGTCGGTGGTGTTCGGCGGTGCAGAAGAACTTGGGGCAGTGTCGAGGCGTGCAGAAGTAGGGGGCGGTGAAGTGGCATCATCTTCGTCCTCGATCACTCTGGCATTCACAGTTGCCGCAGAGGAAGAGAACTCAGAGTCTTCAAGAGATGGAGTTCGTCGCAGCACAGTCCTTCGGGGAGGTGTGGAGTCAAACTTGAAACGTTCAGAGAAGCCATCCTCTTGAAGATCATCCTCAGAACACATAAGCGTCAGCCCTTTCCATGTACGCCGACAGGTTTCATGGGCAACAAAGGCATTCTTGGTGGCAAGATTGCGAATGCGGTTGACATCCACCAAGAGGCTTTGCATTTGGCGCTTCAGCCAGTCATGATGCCTATCCTGTTTCTGATGAAGAGCAACCAGAAGCTCTCGGTCATTGAGAACACGAGATCGCTTCTTGGGTCGTTGGGCAATAGTGCTTTCAGTGGCTTCAGTAAGGGCACGATGAGGTGCACGTGTAGTACCAGCCAGAGGATAAACACGAGTGACTGCTTCAACTCCTTCAATGTTCTGAGTGAAACTTTGATGCTCCGCATTCTGAAGACTAAGAGGTTCCTTGGCAGGCTCTGGATAAATGGCTTCAACGGACATATCCACATCAGGCAGAAAGATCCGATGATTGCGAGCAGATGGCTGATATGAGATAGCTGAGTGGAGTTTAATCAGCCGCATTATCCATGGAGCGTAGAACTTCAAGCCAAAAAGATCAGATCCTGATGCAGCAAGTTGGCGGATGAAGAAGTCTTGTGCATTGAAGCATTTGCCATGAAGAATATAGAAGACCAAAGTCTTCATTGCACCTTCCAGCTTTGCATGTGGAGAATGTCCTTTGATGGGCCAGAGAGTTCGCCTTATAATGTGATAGATAGTCCTTGGCAGATACTCAAGGTCTTCAACAAAGAACTCCTTAGGATATGCAGCATCTTGTGGCAAAGGCTTCATCATACTGAGCATCTGACTCATGTTCGGTTCAGGCTTCTGAAAGATGCTCTCCATAGCTTCACTGTGAAGCTGACAGCCAGGTTCATAGAGATCTCCAGGAGTGGGCAGACCAGTGAGCTCAATGATATCAAAGGCTTTGGCTTCGTGATGAACATTTCCTGTCATCCACTCAAGGACCCAAGTCTTCGGATCTCTGTTGTAACCACGTATGTGAAGTGTGGCATAAAATTGGAGCAGCAACTCTTCGTTCCAGTGCTCTTGGTCGGTGACGAAAGGCAACAATCCAACCTCTTTGAAGCAATCCAGAGCTTCTTCCAAACAGGGCAGACCAGCTATTGCTTCGGTGTCAAGACGCATATGTGGGAAGATGCGACCTTGATTGTACAGAATGCAGGAGTAATAGCTTCGCTGCGGATAGCTCCAGAACCGATCAGAAGATATTCGTTCCCTTGAGTAGGGGTTCTTGGAGCTATTGAAGAAGGTGTTGTCTGCTTTGAAGCCGTTGACATTGAAGGATCCAGGTGCTGTTGCAGGACCTGGAAACCTGGGCAACCTTGGCATTGGCTTCTGTACCTGAGGCCTATGCTCAATATGATAGTCAAACTGAGGACCAGCAGCAGGCGCAGGAACAGAAGCAGTAGCATCATTGGCTTCGCTGACTTCTGGTTCTTGGGTTGGTGTAGGCTCCACATTTACTTCAGCCATGACAACATCAGTGGCTTCATTGGTGTTGGTGGTGGCAGCCTCAAGATTTTCTACCTCCACTTGATGAGCTGGAGGGTCGGGCACAGACACGTTCTCCTTGAGAACAGCTTCTTCAGTAGTTGGCGGAGTAGGGGCATGTTCGTCTTCTTGGGTGCCGTCGGCTGATGTAGCCGGAATGTCTTCAGTAGCTTTAGCTTCAGACTCGGTGACTTGAGACCTTGGTCCTTTGTGAAGCCTGCGCAACGTTGGCGACGCCTTTGGAGATGGAGTTGGCTGGGTCTCAAAGTCATCTTCTTCTTCTTGCCGGGGTGGTGTGACTCGTTGTTGTGGGTGATCAGCCCATGATGCATCCTGAGCAATTGGCGTCAGAGGATGACCAATGCTGATGAGTTCACTGTGCGTAAGCACAGGCGGTGATACCTGTTGGTGCTCGATCTGAGGAAGAACTACATCATCGTCAACATTGTCATGGTGACCAATGTCTTCAGCAATGATGGGATCAACTGCTGGAATGTCTTCAGCTTCATGAGCCTCTGTGAAAGCAGGCTCATGGACAGCCAGTTGGCGCTCTTGATGTTCAGCGGTAGGGCGAACCATGGAGATAGGTTCAACAATTAAGGGCTCTGTGGGAGCAGCTCGATCCTTCTTGGTCTTGCGCTTCTTCTTAGAGGGAGCAGCAGCAGAGGCTTCAGGATGTTTCCTCTTTTTGGCTTCAGCCTCAGTAGTCCTCGTCTTCTTTAGTTCTGAAGCGGTAGACCTGGCTTTTGGCTTCAAGCCAGTCATGCTGGTTGGGAAGACAATGGGATGTTCTTCCTGCCTTGGTGCGTCAGGTTCGGCCATAGCGGGCTTCTTATTTTTCCGCTTTGCAGCCATCCTGGGGTCGATGCCAGGACTCCCAAGGGCCTTGCGCTTCTCAGCCTCATTGTAGGCTTGCACACACTTGTCAGCCAGACTCTTCATGCGCTCACGAGAACCTTGAGCTTCTTCACACTTCTTGAGAAAGGCTTCTTTGAGCTCGTGCAGCATGATCTTGAAGTTCTTGACCTCTTGCACGCTGAGCTTGGCTATATGCTTCTTAAACTGAGCTTTCTCAAAGTCAATCTTTTGCTTCAGTTCGACGATGCACTGAGCTAGAGCTAGCTCTGAAGCAATGGCGCCATGGAAGGCGACACTGAGGCCAATGGGAGGTTGCGGGTCTTCAAAGCTGAGGTTAGGCGTGTCAAACCACTCATCGATGAAGTCATGGATGATTGCCACGTCAAAGAGAGGCAAATTGTTGAAGATTTCTGCTTCTTCTTTGCTCTTGATCAGATGCTCAAGAGCATCATCTGCAAGATCTTCATCACTGGATAGATCAATGGCATCGTTGCGCAGAATAGCAGCAGAAGTCAGTTCTTGGCTGGTATGTGGCAGAGGCATCTTGACTCTCGGGGGCTTGGAGATGCGTGACAGATCTTCAGACTGCACACTATCTTCAGGAGGTGCAGTAGCCAATGGCTTCGCCCGTGAGATTTTTGGTGCTGAGGCAGGCTTTGAAGCTTTAGTCAGCTTTGGCTTCTGCGGCTTTGGAGTAGGAGCTGGGGCTTCATCAGTGTTAGCATCATCATCAGAATGATCCATTTTATCACCTTGAACAGAGATGTGAGTGATGAGGCCATCCAGGTTGTAGAACGGACCGACGA
This sequence comes from Triticum aestivum, assembly GCF_018294505.1. Classification (NCBI taxonomy): domain Eukaryota; kingdom Viridiplantae; phylum Streptophyta; class Magnoliopsida; order Poales; family Poaceae; genus Triticum; species Triticum aestivum. The sequence continues at coordinate 586,557,088 of NC_057806.1, read as the reverse complement.
CATTGGGTTCGGCATCGCGGGTGCCATCTGCAAGGGGAGCAGAGGGACCAGGGTTGAAGTCTAGTCCCAATGACTTCTTGTTCTGCTTCGCCGAATTCTGGGCAAACTGGAAGTTGCGCTTGAACAGATTGTCGTCACGACACCATAGCAGTGACGATGGGTCAGCATCCGCAGGCTGTGGTCCACGGACCATGCAGGGATAGAAGCCTTGTTCAATGGCTTCATCTCTGGACCTGGGTTGAAGATTTCTGTATAGGATGTCTCCCCATGGTCGCTTGATGGCATTCTTCTCATCATATTCCTTTGTCACAAACCTGTACTTGAACCACTGTTCTGCCCAATATCGTCGAATCCATTGGATGCGTGTCTTGCGCTGATTGTAATCCTCTTCTGGATCTGTCTTGTATAGTTCTGAGAGGTCATCGGGCAGATCTCTTGACGTTTCACCTCGACGCTTTCTGCCACCCTTCCTTGCTGATTTCTCTGCAGCCATGAACTTTAAACTGAATGGCTTCAATACGTTCAAAGGCTTCAAGGGCTTTCGCTTGCTGGACAAACAGGAACTAGCTTCGGGAGAATTTATATGATGCTGTAAGAATTCTGCAAATGAATGCAGACTATGAGAACCAAGGGATTCTCCCACGGACATGTACCTGTGACAGCATTAAGGTGCGAGGGAAGGGGAAGAGGTCATATGCATTCTCAGAAGATTCTGAAGATAAATCAGTTTAGAAGACATTGACCTCATCATGCGAAGACATTCACCCATAGATAAGGAGTTGGTTCCAGATTTGTACGAATCCACGGATCAGTACAAGTGAGGAATCTAACTACTTTGTGAAGCATAAGTGAACATACTAGGCATAATATGAGATGCAGCATGAAGTGGATCCAACTTGTATGAACAGAAACTGCTTGTGGTAGAAAGTGATGAATCTATAGGATCAAAGGGGCCGTAAAAAGGAAGTTTTATTTACCACACAAGGAGCTGCTAGACGGAGTGGAAGAGGAGGCCGAGCAGTTCGGTCGTTCATGCCCTAACTTGGCGACGGAGGACACCTACGGCGACGGCGGAGAAGACGATGTCCGCGGCCGGCATGAAGACGGCGTCGGAGAGGTCGCGGCAGCTAAGCGCTTCGTCACCGCTGTCGTCGAGGGCTAGCGGTGGCGCTAGGGTTCGTGCGAGAGTGGAAGGAAGGATAATGACTATGGTGAGGCATGTATTTATAGGGACAGGGACGGCACAACATTATTACACAGGTGCCCTTGGCGATTCACATCTGAAGAACACGTGGCCATCATGCAACATATCGGAGGTTGTTCCATGTTCCCACACACGCCTGGATTGTCGGGTGGTCGTTCCCACTTCTCCGGGTTTCAGGTGAAGGAATTAGCATTGAAAACGGACTTAATGTTTGTCTCTGTATCTTCTACTGACAAGGACGCAGAGAAGATATTCGACAGTTTCAATAGAATGCATACGATCTGGAGAGATAGAGTTTGAGATAAAAGGCATAGAGAGGTTAGGGTCCGATCACATTCACTTAGTTCAAAATATTCAACAAGAAGACATAGCTATAAGTGAATGCTGTAGATGACAGAACACTAGTATATATATATATATGATCAACATAATGAATATAATCATGAAGACATGTTGAGATTGAAGCCAAATCAAATGTGAAGACACAACAAATGTAACACCATGGGTAAAACACTTCAAACAGACAAATTTTGTGGTGGCGTTACCCACCGTATAGGAAGTATTAGACCCAGACACGGCGCACAATTATCGTGGCGCTCCGAAGTCAAATTCCACATTAATGTATTCACACTTAGAATGTATGTCTTCATTGATTGAAGAAATACTTTACTTCGTGTGTTGCACATCTAAGTCATCAATATGCATAAGTGTTAGGATGTGTGCCTGATCACAGGACATTTGAGGATTCCAAGATATTTAGCTCGCACCGTAACTTGCAAAATCTCTTCTCATCCAAGGGCTTGGTGAAGATATCTGCCAATTGCTCTTCAGTGTTGACGTGTATGATATCAATATCTTCCTTCACAACATGATCTCTGAGAAAGTGATGACGAATTTCAATGTGCTTTGTCTTCGAGTGCTGAACTGGGTTGTTGGCAATCTTGATGGCGCTTTCGTTGTCGCAGTAGAGTGGCACTTGCTTCAGATGAATGCCATAGTCTTTGAGTGTTTGCTTCATCCACAGAAGCTGAGCGCAGCAAGATCCAGCAGCAATGTATTCAGATTCAGCAGTGGAGAGAGATACACAGTTCTGCTTCTTTGAAGACCAACATACAAGTGATCGTCCCAGAAAATGACATGTGCCTGATGTAGACTTGCGATCCACCTTGTCACCAGCATAATCAGCATCCGAGAATCCAACCAGATCAAACTCTGAGCCCTTTGGATACCATAATCCTAGAGTTGGGGTGTAAGCCAAATATCGAAGAATTCGCTTCACAGCTAAGTGATGCGATTCCTTTGGTGCCGCTTGGAATCGAGCACACATGCAAACACTAAGCATAATATCTGGCCTAGATGCACATAGATAAAGTAAAGAACCAATCATGGAGCGGTATACCTTTTGATCGAACTCTTTACCATTGTCGTCGGGACCCAGATGATGTTTGGCTGGCATTGGCGTCGTGAAGCCTTTGCAGTCTTGCATACCAAACTTCTTCAGGCAATCTTTGAGATACTTCTCTTGAGATATAAAGATGTCGTTGCGTTGCTGACGTATTTGAAGACCAAGGAAGAACTTCAGCTCACCCATCATGGACATCTAATATTGCTCTTGCATCATATATCCAAACTCTTCACTGTATTTCTTATTGGTGCAGCCGAAGATAATGTCATCCACATATATTTGGCACACAAACAGTTCACCATCATATGTCTTCATGAAGAGAGTGGGGTCGAGGGAACCAGATTTGAAGCCTTTGCTCTTCAGGAAGTCTTTGAGTGTGTCATACCAAGCCCGAGGGGCTTGTTTGAGGCCATATAGTGCCTTGTTGAGCTTGTATACCATGTCAGGATGTTTTGGATCTTTAAAGCCAGGTGGTTGTGCGACATACACTTCTTCTTCAATCTTGCCATTGAGAAAAGCGCTCTTCACATCCATTTGATATAGAAGTATGTTATGATGATTTGCATAGGCTAGCAGTATGCGTATGGCTTCAAGTCTAGCCATAGGAGCAAATGTTTCATTGAAGTCAATCCCTTCAACTTGAGTGTATCCTTGAGCAACGAGACGAGCTTTGTTTCTGACAACTTGACCATGCTCATCTTGCTTGTTGCGATATATCCATTTGGTGCCTATTATACTGTGCTTCCGAGGATCAGGACGCTTAACCAGTTCCATACATTATTCAGCTCAAACTGTTGAAGCTCTTCTTGCATAGCTTGAATCCATTCAGATTCCATGAAGGCTTCTTCTACTTTCTTGGGTTCTGTTATTGAGACGAATGTGAAGTGCCCATAGAAATTTGCTAGCTGTGTTGCCCTTGAACGAGTGAGTGGACCTGGTGCATTGATGCTATCGATTATTCTCTCAATCTGCACTTCATTTGCAACACGAGGATGTACATGACAAAGATTTTTCTCTTGCTGATCATTGTCATTGTTAGAGGGATTGTCTTCAGGCTGAGCATTGTCTTCAGGTTGATCAGGTGCGGAGATGATAAGTTCTTCTTCAGGTTGAGCTTCAGAAGGTATGATTTCTCCAGTTCCCATAAGTTTGATTGATTCACTGGATGGAACTTCATCTAGCACATTTGGCAAGTGCTCTCTTTGTGAGCCATTAGTTTCATCGAACCGCACATCACTGTTTCAACCACTTTATAATGAAAGAGATTGAAGACTCTGTAGGAGTGCGAATCATTTCCATATCCAAGCATAAAACCCTCATGTGCTTTTGGTGCAAATTTTGAAGTGTGATGTGGATCCTTGATCCAGCACTTGGCGCCAAATACTTTGAAGTAACTGACATTTGGCTTCTTGCCAGTAAGGAGCTCATAGGATGTCTTGTTCAGAAGCTTGTGAAGATAAACACGGTTGATGATATGGCATGCAGTGTCAATGGCTTCAGGCCAGAATTTTCTTGGAGTCTTGTATTCATCAAGCATCGTCCGAGCCATCTCAATAAGTGTTCTGTTCTTGCGTTCGACGATGCCATTCTGCTGTGGCGTGTACGGAGCTGAGAATTCGTGTGTGATGCCCAAAGTATCAAGATATGTATCTAGGCCAGTGTTCTTGAATTCAGTGCCATTGTCACTTCTGATGTGCTTTATCTTGGCGCCATAGTTGTTTATTGCTCGATTGGCGAAGCGTCTAAAGACATCCTGCACTTCAGTCTTGTAAAGGATTATATGCACCCAAGTATATCTTGAATAATCATCAACAATGACAAAGCCATAGAGACAAGCAGTAGTAGTAAGAGTTGAGTAATGAGTGGGACCAAAAAGATCCATGTGTAGCAGTTCGAAGGGTTGAGTCGTTGTCATAATTGTCCTCGAGGGATGCTTGGCCCTCGTCATCTTTCCTGCTTCATAGGCACCGCATAAGTGATCCTTCTTAAACTTGACGCCCTCGATGCCTATGACATGCTTCTTCCTTGCAAGGGTGTGGAGGTTCCTCATGCCAGCATGCCCTAGCCTTCGATGCCAGAGCCAGCGTTCAGAAGCTTTTGCTAGAAGACATACTGCAAGTTGTGGTCCTGCTGAGAAATCTACAACATACAAATCATCTTTTCGATACCCTTCAAACACTAGAGACTTGTCAGATTCCATTAGTACAAGGCAACAATATTTTCCAAACATCACAATATGTTTAAATCACAAAGCATTGAGACAGACATTAAGTTGAAACCAAGGGATTCAACAAGCATGACTTTATCCATGTGTTGATCCTTTGAGATTGCAACTCTACCTAGACCCAATACCTTGCTTTTACCAGTGTCAGCAAATGTGATGTGACTTTTGTCTGATGGACGTAAAGTTGAGTCCATGAGAAGGCTTCGCTTGCCAGTCATGTGATTTGTACACCCACTATCAATAATCCATTCTGAAGCAGCTGGTGTCGTACCCTTGGCACCGCATGCCATGAAGCAGTAGGAAGGAGCGGAGTAGTCCTTCTCATTTGCATCGGTGTCGGTGATGAAGTCATTTTCTTCAGTGTTGAAGATGGACTTGGCAACGTATGTTGTAGCCAGACTTGCAACGCCAGAATCAGACTCCTCCTCAGACTCCGCCTCCACCTCCTCAGAAGCGGACTCATCCTGAGAGTCCATTTCCTTGCCAACAAACGCACGTGCCTTGCCAGATGAGCTCTTCTTGTGTGATGAAGACTTGGAGGAAGACTTGGAAGAAGATTTTGAGTATTTCTTCTTCTTCTTGTCGTCAGAGTCATACTCCTTGCTCTTCTTCTTCTTGTTGTTCTCATTGTCCCACTGTGGACACTCAGAGATGTAGTGGCCAGGTTTCTTGCACTTGTGACATGTTCTCTTCTTGTAGTCATGAGCAGAAGCTTCATCATTCCTTGAGCTTGATCGTGAAGACTTTCTGAAGCCTTTCTTCTTGGTGAATTTTTAGAACTTCTTCACAAGCATAGCAAGCTCCCTTCCAATGTCTTCAGGATCATCAGAACTGCTGTCAGACTCTTCTTCAGATTAGGAGACAGCCTTTGCCTTCAAGGCACGAGTTCGCCCATAGTTGGGACCGTAGATGTCTCTTTTCTCAGAAAGCTGAAACTCGTGTGTGTTGAGCCTTTCAAGTATGTCAGACGGATCGAGTGTCTTGAAATCAGGACGTTCTTGAATCATCAGGGCTAGGGTGTCAAACGAACTGTCAAGTGATCTCAGGAGTGTCTTGACAACTTCATTCTTGGTGATCTCAGTAGCACTGAGGGCTTGAAGCTCATTTGTGATGTCAGTGAGTCGACCAAACATGAGCTGGACATTCTCATTGTTATTTCTCTTGAAGCGGTTGAAGAGATTGTGAAGGACACTGATTCTCTGATCTCTCTGGGTTGAGACGCCTTCGTTGACCTTGGATAGCCAGTCCCAGACTAGCTTAGATGTTTCCAAAGCACTCAGGCGGCCATACTGTCCTTTGGTCAGATGACCACAGATGATATTCTTGGCAGTAGAGTCCAGTTGAACGAACTTCTTGACATCAGCGACAGTGACACCTTCTCCAGCCTTGGGAACGCCGTTCTTGACGACATACCATAGGTCGACATCAATGGCTTTAAGATGCATGCACATCTTATTCTTCCAGCAAAGATATTCAGTTCCATCGAAGACGGGGCATGCAGCGGAGACTTTAATTATCCCTGCAGTCGACATAGCTAAAAATCCAGGTGGTTAAATCGAATCACACAGAACAAGGGAGTACCTTGCTCTGATACCAATTGAAAGTGCTAGTGATCGACTAGAGGGGGGTGAATAGGCGATTTTTATGGAAGTCTTCAAAACATGTAAGTTTCGAAGACAAACGATAGAAATAAACCTATTATCATGCAGCGGAAGGTAGACTACACTAGGCAAACCATAGTCATGTATTCAATGAAGTGAAAGCACAATGACAAATAGCAGCTAGGCAGTAAGGATCAGGTAGGAAGATGTTGAGAAGCCAATCAGTACACGTAATCACTTAGTGAAGTCGAATGGTGATGCTATCGTACAATGACTTCACAAGAACCAACAGTAAGTAAAGGGGAGAGAAGGATGAAACCAGTGACTCGTTGAAGACAATGATTTGTTGGACCAGTTCAGTTGCTGTGACAACTGTACGTCTGGTTAGGGAGGCTGAGATTCAACTCAGAAGACCTCGTCTTCACCTTATTCCCCTTGAGCTAAGGACACCCAGTCCTCGCCCAATTACTCTGGTAAGTCTTCAAGGTAGACTTCTAAACCTTCACAGACTTCGTTCACCGGTGATCCACAATGACTCTTGGATGCTCAGAACGCGATGCCTAACTGGCTGGAGGATTCACAGTCCTCAAGTGTAATAAGTCTTCAGATCACACAGACAAGAAGACTTAAGTGATGCCTAACACTCTTTGGCTCTGGCTGGTTAGGGCTTTATCCTCTCAAGGAATTCTCTCTCAAAGGCTTCGAGGTGGGTTGCTCTCAAACGATAAAAGCCGTACTTTAACTCTGAGCAGCCAACCGTTTATGGTTGTAGGGGGTGGGCTATTTATAGCCACTAGGCAACCCGACCTGATTTGTCCGAAATGACCCTGGGTCACTAAGGAACTGACACGTGTTCCAACAGTCAGATTTCAAACACACACGACAACTTTACTTGGGCTACAAGCAAAGCTGACTTGTCCAACTCTGAACAAGATTCCCTCTCATAGTCTTCACTCGAAGACATAGGATTTTGGTTAAGCATCACTTCAGTCATTCTGACTGGTTTTCTTGGACCCCACTTAATAGTACGGTGGTTCCTATGACTCAACAAAGAAGAAAAAGAACTACGAAAGATCTAAGTCTTCGCGCTCCATAGTCTTCATGCGATGTCTTCTCTTGCCATAGTCTTCAAGGTGAATGTCTTCACTTACCACCTTTGACTTCAATGTCTTCATACATTTTTAGGGGTCATCTCTGGTAGGAAAACCGAATCAATGAGGGACTTCTACCTGTGTTATCCTGCAATTCTCACAAACACATTAGTCCCTCAACTAGGTTTGTCGTCAATACTCCAAAACCAACTAGGGGTGGCACTAGATGCACTTACACTAGTTCTACTTGGAATAGAGAGGGTCGGCCCTCCCCCTCCTCCACTCCTTTATATACGGGGGCAGGGGGCACCCCAATGACACAACAATTGATCATTGATCTCTTAGCCGTGTGCGGTGCCCCCCTCCATCATAGTCCACCTCGATAATACTGTAGCGGTGCTTAGGCGAAGCCCTGCGTCGGTAGAACATCAACATCGTCACCACGCCATCGTGCTGACGAAACTCTCCCCCAACACTCGGCTGGATCGGAGTTCGAGGGGCATCATCGGGCTGAACATGTGCTGAACTCGGAGGTGTCGTACGTTCGGTACTTGATCGGTCGGATCGTGAAGACGTACGACCACATCAACCGCATTGTGCTAACGCTTCCGCTTTCGGTCTACGAGGGTACGTGGATAACACTCTCCCCTCTCGTTGCTATGCATCATCATGATCTTGCGTGTGCGTAGGAATTTTTGTGAAATTACTACATTCCCCAACAGTGGCATCCGAGCCAGGTTTTATGCGTTGATGTTATATGCACGAGTAGAACACAAGTGAGTTGTGGGCGATACAAGTCATACTGCTTACCAGCATGTCATACTTTGGTTCAGCGGTATTGTTGGATGAAGCGGTCTGGACCGACATTACGCGTACGCTTATGCGAGACTGGTTCTACCGACGTGCTTTGCACACAGGTGGCTGGCGGGTGTCAGTTTCTTCGACTTTAGTTGAACTGAGTATGGCTACGCCCGGTCCTTGAGAAGGTTAAAACAGCACTAACTTGATGAACTATCGCTGTGGTTTTGATGCGTAGGTAAGAACGGTTCTTGCTCAGCCAGTAGCAGCCACGTAAAACTTGCAACAACAAAGTAGAGGACGTCTAACTTGTTTTTGTAGGGCATGTTGTGATGTGATATGGTCAAGACGTGATGAGATATAAGTTGTTGTATGAGATGATCATGTTTTGTTGAAGTTATCGGCAATTGGCAGAAGCCTTATGGTTGTCTCTTTATTGCATAAGATGCAAGTGCCAAATAATTGCTTTACTTTATCGCTATGCGATAGCAATAGTTGCAAGAGCAATAGTTGGCGAGACGACCATGTGACGACCCATTGATATAGATCAAGATGATGGAGATCATGGCGTCATGCCGGTGATGATGGAAATCATGAAGATGCTTTGGAGATGGAGATCAAAGGCACAAGATGATGATGGCCATATCATGTCACACATTTTTATTGCATGTGATGTTTATCTTTTATGCATCTTATCTTGCTTTGATTGATGGTAGCATTATAAGATGATCTCTCACTAAATTTCAAGATAAAAGTGTTCTCCTGAGTATGCACCGTTGCCAAAGTTCATCGTGCCCAGACACCACGTGATGATCGGGTGTGATAAGCTCTATGTCCATCTACAACAGGTGCAAGCCAGTTTTGCACACGCAGAAATACTCGAGTTAAACTTGACGAGCCTATCATATGCAGATATGGCCTCGGAACACTGGAGACTGAAAGGTCGAGCGTGAATCATATAGTAGATATGATCAACATAATGATGTTCACCATTGAAAACTACTCCATTTCACGTGATGATCGGTTATGGTTTAGTTGATTTGGATCACGTGATCACTTAGAAGATTAGAGGGATGTCTTTCTTAGTGGAACTTCTTAAGTAATATGATTAATTGAACTTAAATTTATCATGAATTTAGTCCTGGTAGTATTAGCGTATCTATGTTGTAGATCAATAGCTCGCGTTTAGCTCCTCTATTTTTTTATATGTTCCTAGAGAACTGAGTTGAAAGATGTTAGTAGCAATGATGCGGATTGGATCCGTGATCTGAGGTTTATCCTCATTGCTGCACAGAAGAATTATGTTCTTGATGCACCGCTAGGTGACAAACCTATTGCAGGAGCAGATGCAGATGTTATGAACGTTTGCCTAGCTCAATATGATGACTACTTGATAGTTTAGTGCACCATGTTTAAACGGCTTAGAATCGGGACTTCGAAGACGTTTCGTCATGGACCATATGAGATGTTCCAGGAGTTGAAGTTAATATTTCAAGCAAATACCCGAGTTGAGAGATATGAAGTCTCCAACAAGTTCTATAGCTAAAAGATGGAGGAGAATAGCTCAAGCAGTGAGCATGTGCTCAGATTGTCTGGGTACTACAATCGCTTGAATCAAATGAGAGTTAATCTTCCAGATAAGATAGTGATTGACAGAGTTCTCTAGTCACCATCACCAAGTTAGTAGAACTTCGTGATGAACTATAATATGCAAGGGATAACGGAAACGATTCCCAAGCTCTTCGTGATGCCGAAATCGGCGAAGGTAGAAATCAAGAAAAGCATCAAGTGTTGATGGTAAACAAAACCACTAGTTTCAAGTAAAGGGACAAAGGGAAGAAAGGGGAACTTCAAGAAGAACGGCAAGCAAGTTGCTACTCAAGTGAAAAAACCCAAGTCTGGACCTAAGCCTGAAACTGAGTGCTTCTACTGCAAAGGAACTGGTCACTGGAAGCGGAACTACCTCAAGTAATTGGCGGATAAGAAGGATGGCAAAGTGAACATAGGTATATTTGATATACATGTTATTGATGTGTACTTTACTAATGTTTATAGCAACCCCTTAGTATTTGATACTAGTTCAGTTGCTAAGAATAGTAACTCGAAACGGGAGTTGCAGAATGAACATAGACTAGTTAAGGGTGAAGTGACGATGTGTATTGGAAATGGTTCCAAGATTGATATGATCATCATCGCACACTCCCTATACTTTCGAGATTAGTGTTAAACTTAAAATAAATGTTATTTAGTGTTTGTGTTGATCATGAATATGATTGGATCATGTTTATTGCAATATGGTTATTCATGTAAGTTAGAGAATAATTGTTGTTCTGTTTACATGAGTAAAACCCTCTATGGTCATACACCCAATGAAAATGGTTTGTTGGATCTCAATCGTGGTGATACACATTTTTATAATATTGAAGCCAAAAGATGCAAATTTAATAATGATAGTGCAACTTATTTGTGGCACTGCCGTTTAGGTCATATTGGTGTAAAGCGCATGAAGAAAATCCATGTTGATGGGCTTTTGGAATCACTTGATTATGAATCAGTTGATGCTTGCGAACCATGCCTCATGGGCAAGATGACTAAGACTCCGTTCTCCGGAACAATGGAGCGAGCAACAGATTTGTTGGAAATCATACATACTGATGTATATGGTCCGATGAATATTGAGGCTCGCAGCAGGTATCATTATTTTCTGATCTTCACAGATGATTTGAGCAGATATGAGTATATCTACTTGATGAAACACAAGTCTGAAACATTTGAAAAGTTCAAAGAATTTCAGAGTGAAGTGGAGAATCATCGTAACAAAAATAAAAGTTTCTACAATATGACCGCAGAAGTAAAATATTTGAGTTACGAGTTTGACCTTCAGTTAAAACAATGTGAAATAGTTTCACTACTCACACCACCTGGAACACCACAGTGTAATGGTGTGTCCGAACGTCGTAATCGTACTTTACTAGATATGGTGCGATCTATGATATCCCTTACTCGTTTACCACTATCATTTTGGGGTTATGCATTAGATACAGCTGCATTCACATTAAAAAAGGGCACCATCTAAATCCGTCGAGACGACACCGTATGAACTGTGGTTTAGCAAGAAACCTAAGCTGTCGTTTCTTAAAGTTTGGGGTTGCAATGCTTATGTGAAAAAGTTTCATCTTGATAAGCTCAAACCCAAGTCGGAGAAGTGCATCTTCATAGGATACCCAAAAGTAACTGTTGGGTACACCTTCTATCACAGATCCGAAGGCAAGATATTTGTTGCTGAGAATGGATCCTTTCTTGAGAAGGAGTTTCTCTCGAAAGAAGTGAGTGGGAGGAAAGTAGAACTTGATGAGGTAACTGTACCGGCTCCCTTATTGAAAAGTAGTTCATCACAGAAATCTGTTTCTGTGACTCCTACACCAATTAGTGAGGAAGCTAATCATGATGATCATGTAACTTCAGATCAAGTTACTACCGAACCCCGTAGGTCAACCAGAGTGAGATCCACACCAGAGTGGTATGGTAATCCTGTTCTGGAGGTCATGTTAATTAACCATGACGAACCTACGAACTATGAGGAAGCGATGATGAGCCCAAATTCCGCGAAATAGCTTAAGGCCATGAAATCTGAGATGGGATCCATGTATGAGAACAAAGTGTGGACTTTGGATGACTTGCCCGATGATCGGCAAGCCATAGAAAATAAATGGATCTTCAAGAGGAAGACGGACGCTGATAGTACTGTTACTATCTACAAAGCTAGAATTGTCGCAAAAAGGTTTTTCGACAAGTTCAATGTGTTGACTACGATGAGAGTTTCTCACTCGTATTTATGCTTAAGTCTGTCCGAATCATGTTAGCAATTGCCGCATTTTATGAAATCTGGCAAATGGATAAACAAAACTGCATTCCTTAATGGATTTATTAAAGAAGAGTTGTATATGATGCAACCAGAAGGTTTTGTCAATCCTAAAGGTACTAACAAAATATGAAAGCTCCAGCGATCCATCTATGAACTGGTGCAAGCATCTCGGAGTTGGAATATACGCTTTGATAAGTTGATCAAAGCATATAGTTTTATACAGACTTGCGGTGAAGCCTGTATTTATAAGAAAGTGAGTGGGAGCACTACATCATTTCTGATAAGTATATGTGAATGACATATTGTTGATCGGAGATAATGTAGAATTATTCTGCAAAGCATAAAGGAATGTTTGAAAGGAGTTTTTCAAAGAAAGACCTCGGTGAAGCTGCTTACATATTGAGCATCAAGATCTATAGAGATAGATCAAAACGCTTGATAAGTTTTTCAATGAGTACATACCTTGACAAGATTTTGAAGTAGTTCAAAATGAAATAGTCAAAGAAGGAGTTCTTGCCTGTGTTACAAGGTGTGAAGTTGAGTAAGACTCAAAACCTGACCACGATAGAAGATAGAGAGAGAATGAAAGTCATTCTCTATGCCTCAGTCATAGGTTCTATAAAGTATGCCATGCTGTGTACCAGACCTATTGTATACCTTGCCCTGAGTTTGGTAAGGGAGTACAATAGTGATCTAGGAGTAGATCACTGGACATTGGTCAAAATTATCCTTAGTGGAATAAGGATATGTTTCTCGATTATGGAGGTGACAAAAGGTTCGTCGTAAAGGGTTACGCCGATGCAAATTTTGACACTGATCCAGATGACTCTAAATCTCAATCTGGATACATATTGAAAGTGGGAGCAATTAGCTAGAGTAGCTCCGTGCAGAGCATTGTTGACATAAAAATTTGCAAAATACTTACGGATCTGAATGTGGCAGACCCGTTGACTAAACTTCTCTCACAAGCAAAACATGATCACACCTTAGTACTCTTTGGGTGTTAATCACATAGCGATGTGAACTATATTATTGACTATAGTAAACCCTTTGGGTGTTGGTCACATGTCGATGTGAACTATGGGTGTTAATCACATGGTGATGTGAACTATTGGTATTAAATCACATGGCGATGTGAACTAGATTATTGACTCTAGTGCAAGTGGGAGACTGAAGGAAATATACCCTAGAGGCAATAATAAAGTTATTATTTATTTCCTTATATCATGATAAATGTTTATTATTCATGCTAGAATTGTATTAACCGGAAACATAATACATGTATGAATACATAGACAAACAGATTGTCACTAGTATGCCTCTACTTGACTAGCTCGTTGATCAAAGATGGTTATGTTTCCTAACCATAGACATGAGTTGTCATTTGATTAACGGGGTCACATCATTAGGAGAATGATGTGATTGACATGACCCATTCCGTTAGCTTAGCACCCAATCATTTAGTATGTTGCTATTGCTTTCTTCATGACTTATACATGTTCCTATGACTATGAAATTATGCAACTCCCGTTTACCGGAGGAACACTTTGTGTGCTACCAAACATCACAATGTAACTAGGTGATTATAAAGGTGCTCTACAGGTGTCTCCAAAGGTACTTGTTGGGTTGGCGTATTTTGAGATTAGGATTTGTCACTCCGATTGTCTGAGAGGTATCTCTGGGCCCTCTCGGTAATGCACATCACTTAAGCCTTGCAAGCATTGCAACTAATGAGTTAGTTGCGGGATGATGTATTACGGAACGAGTAAAGAGACTTGCCGGTAATGAGATTGAACTAGGTATTGAGATACCGACTGTCGGTGTCAAAACCGGCGGATCTCGAGTAGGGGGTCCCGAACTGTGCGTCTAGGCCGGATGGTAACAGGAGACAAGGGACACGATGTTTTTTACCCAGGTTCGGGCCCTCTCGATGGAGGTAAAACCCTACTCCTGCTTGATTAATATTGATGATATGGGTAGTACAAGAGTAGATCTACCACAAGATCAAGGAGGCTAAACCCTAGAAGTTAGCCTATGGTATGATTGTTGTGTATGGAGTTGTATCTCTATCGACTAGCCTAGCCTCGCTTTATATAATGCACCGGAGGCCTAGGATAACAAGAGTCCTAGCTGAATACGCCGGTGGGGAGAAGTCCTTGTCTTGATCGCCAAGTCTTGTGGAATCTTCCTTGTATGCGGTAGCCGTCCGAACTGACCCATGAGTATACGGCCACGGGGGTCCTCGGCCCAATCTAATAGATCGGGAGACGACATGGTGAGTACCCCCTAGTCCAGGACACCGTCACCGACGATCGAATCTCGGGCAAGTAACATACCGATGACAAAGGGAACAACGTATGTTGTTATGCGGTTTGACCGATAAAGATCTTCATAAATATGTAGGAGCCTATATGAGCATCCAGGTTTCGCTATTGGTTATTGACCGGAGACGTGTCTCGGTCATGTCTACATAGTTCTCGAACCCGTAGGGTCCGCACGCTTAAAGTTCGATGACGATTATATTATGAGTTTATGTGTTTGATGTACCAAAGGAGTTCGGAGTCCCGCATGAGATCGGGGACATGACGAGGAGTCTCGAAATGGTTGAGACGTAAAGATCGATATATTGGACGACTATATTCGGACATCGGAAAGGTTCCGAGTGATTCGGGTATTTTCGGGAGTACCGGGGAGTTACAGGAATTCGTATTGGGCCTTAATGGGCCATACGAGAAAGGAGAGAAAGGCCTCAAAAGGTGGCTGCACCCCTCACCATGGGCTTCCGAATTGGACTAGGGAGGGGGGGCGCCCCCTTCCTTCCTTCTCCTTTTCCCTTCCCTTTCCTTCCCTCCTACTCCTACTACTTGGAAGGGCTCCTAGTTTCTTCTCAAAAAAGGAAGGGCTCCTAGTTCTACTAGGAAAGGGGGAATCCTACTCCCGGTGGGAGTAGGACTCCCCTAGGGCGCGCCATAGAGAGGGCCAGCCCTCCCCCTCCTCCACTCCTTTATATACGGGGGCAGGGGGCACCCCAAAGACACAACAATTGATCATTGGTCTCTTAGCCGTGTGCGGTGCCCCCCTCTATCATAGTCCACCTCGATAATACTGTAGCGGTGCTTAGGCGAAGCCCTGCGTCGGTAGAACATCAACATCGTCACCACGCCGTCGTGCTGACGAAACTCTCCCTCAACACTCGGCTGGATCGGAGTTCGAGGGTCGTCATCGGGCTGAACGTCTGCTGAACTCGGAGGTGTCGTACGTTCGGTACTTGATCGGTCGGATCGTGAAGACGTACGACTACATCAACCGCGTTGTGCTAACGCTTCCGCTTTCGGTCTACGAGGGTACGTGGACAACACTCTCCCCTCTCATTGCTATGCATCACCATGATCTTGCGTGTGCGTAGGATTTTTTTTGAAATTACTACGTTCCCCAACAACACGTTGATGCATTATGAGACCTAGGCATGTCAAAGAAAAGAGTGCCAAATACATAGGTCTTTGAGATGCAACTGTTTCAAGAACGATGGTGTTTTTTTTGCAATGGCCCTGATATTTCTCCCATTGAGCATATGGATAGTTCTTCCATTCTTAGTGCATGCAATCTAGTGTTCCGAGCACACTCGGGAACCCACTTGATTCTCCAAGTGCCATGAGCCTTGCTATGTATGTGACATTTGGTTCTTTCAAGAACTCTGGTCCAAACACCTTTACCTCTATGGTAGCAAATCTGATCATGGCTTAGAGACATGTGGTTTTAGACATCCGGAAGTACTCATCCCACAAATTTGCGACCGTGTCGTAGAAAAGCAGCCACATAATAGTCGTGCACTTGTGGTAACCAGAGGAACCCAATGTTTCTAATGACATCCTTCTTCAATTTTAAAGTAAATCATCATAGGCCCTACACCGGAAATGCTTGAAAGTATGTCACCAAATATATCCGGTTCGAGGCCTCTTTGGTCATAGGATAGATACGAGGAATGAATTTGTAGAAATGAATGACATTACTCCCTCGTCAAAATAGATGACCAACTTTCTATTAAATATACATTGAGTCATCTATTTGGAACGGAGGAGTATCTCAAATCCATGATAGATAGGAACAAGATGTATTGGGACACAAGGAATTTTTCATTGAGTCTAGCCATTTATTTCCTATGATGAAGGATAGAACAATCCTATGTAGATAGAAATCATTCTATGAACCAAAGGCTCTAAGGAAATCAAGATCTATCTCTAGAATTCCATAAATCTCCAACAAGAGGCTGAACTGAAGTGAGAGCATGCTCCGCGCATGACTATGTGTCTTTAAGAATCATCTTCATCATCGTCGTTTGATCACCATTCGACGAATCCATGAACTCGGTGTAGAAGCAATCCTCGTCCGAATTCACCGTGTTTGCTTCAAAGTAAACAACGAGAGCGTCGATTTTTTTTCTTCTATGCCTTTGGCCGAACACTCGCCGGGTGTGGTGTCCGTAATGGATTGGGGCTACCTGGGAGGCAACTGGATTGTGGGTGGAACGACGGCGTAGGCAAAGTTGGGCGGCCGCTTGGGTGGAGCAGCGCAAGTTCGACAAGGCCTTGGCAACGTTCGAAGTGGTAAAACAACGATGTCGGAGTCCGGGAGCATGAATATAAAGCACATGGGGGGTGGATGGAGTGAAAGAATGAGATCTTTGGATAGGGTTTTCAGGTTGGCCGGGGTGTCGGAGTCTGACATGGCAGGCGTCCAGACTGTCGCAAACCTCCTCCAGTTTGGTGCTGATTTTGGGGATTTCGGATGACATGACCGGTTCAGACAATTATGGTGACCGTCGTTGGATGGCTAAATGTGTCGGACAATTTGGGAGAGGTTTTTGTTTTTTATAAGAAACCGAGAGGATTGTTTTTTTAATGAGAAGAGAGATGTTTTTTTAGTGGAAGAAGAGAGAGTTTTTTTTTTTTGAGTCGACGAGAGAGAGGTTGGTTGATCCGGGCAGGAGCTGCGAACGGTCCGGAACGAGTTTTTTTTCCTTTCAGAAGAATGATGCACAGGCCCATTTTCACAGTCGAGCCGTAAAGAACCGAAGGCCGCCATTCTTATGGCCCAGTAAGGCAGCCCCGTGGTATCACAGAAGGACCAGCCCAAGCTTGAACGGTGGGAGCCAAGCCGCCGCCTCCTCCCCCCTTCCCCGACGCCGGCGTCGCCTCACTCCCCCCATCCATCTCTCTCCTCTGGTCATGCCCGCGCCGCCGCAGCAGTAGAGCCCAACCAACCAGCCAACAGTAGCATGCGCCGCGTCTTGCGGCGCGGGCTGGGCATCCTCCTCGTCCCACTCCCTGGCCCACTCAGCCGGCCGCCGCCGATCCCTCTCGCTGCTCTCCTCCTCCTCCCGCGCCGCCTGGATGCCTTCTTCCGACGGCCCTTCTGCGACTACAGCGGGGGCCGCGCCGTCGAGCAGTTCTCCGACGACGAGTACGACCACGAGTACGAGGACCACCGGGTATACTCCACTCCCGCCGGGCCGCACATCTTATCTATGCTGCTCGCAGAAAAAAAAATCTTCCTCCCTTTTCTTCGTCTCATTCGCTGCCTCTCACACCGAATGCTAACCGCAGCCGTCGTCGTCGGTGGCGAACATCGACGAGTGGAGGTGGAAGCTGAGCATGCTGCAGCGCAATGCGGAGGAGCAGGAGATCATCTCCAGGGACCGGAGGGACCGCCGGGACTATGACCAGATCGCCAACCTCGCCAAGAGGATGGGGCTCTACAGGTTCTGTACTGTAATTTCACCTACCCCCAGTTCTTAATTTCATAAGCAGTCACAGAAATGTTGATGAATCTTTCGGGCGGTGCTGCCTCTGTGGGAGGACAGTGAGCTGTATGGGAAGGTTATTGTTGCGAGCAAGGTCCCGCTGCCGAACTACAGGCCGGACCTGGACGACAAGCGCCCGCAAAGAGAGGCGAGTCCATGCAATCCAATGGCAAGATCGCACATCGTTCTCTTATTGCAAATGCATTTGATTTGAATGGTGTGTATGTGTTTGCTGTGCATCGAAACAAACAGGTGGTGATCCCGCTAAGCTTGCAGAGGAGGGTTGAAGGATTTGTGCAGGAGCACCTTGACCGTTCGCTCTTGCCATTTAATAAAGACGGTGGCAAGTCAGAGAGTGGTTCTGAGAAAGCTGAGCATGTGAACTTGGATGAGAAGCAGGATCCTCTGCTCGACGAGTCGGTTATGGAGAAGATCCTTCAGAGGAAGAGTCTTAGGATGCGCAATTTTCAAAGAAGTTGGCAGGTATGATAAAATCCAAACAGTATCTGAATGCCGCATAGCTTTATTTCTGTTCTTTATAGCATACAGCTTAATTTATGTTAGAGGGAAGAAACAAAGGCATGATTTACAAATTCCTTCTGAGCCATTTCTTATATTTTCATTTATATGTCTGTACGCGAGCTTCTGATTCATGGAAATATTGGATGAAGCTTTTATCTGCTTGTAATAACAGGAATCACCTGAAGGCGCTAAGATGGTAGAATTTCGGAAATCACTCCCAGCATACAAGGAGAAGGAAAGGCTTCTAGCAGCCATTGCACGTAATCAGGTACACTTGTCTGGGAGGAACTTATGAGATTTGTGCACTCAGTGGAAAAATGTCTTGCAATTCCCTTCTGTCCTTCTATTTATCTGACTATTCCTGTGCTTGCCAGGTTATAGTTATTTCTGGGGAGACAGGGTGTGGAAAAACAACACAGTTGCCTCAATTTGTGTTGGAGTCAGAGATAGAATCTGGTCGAGGGGCCTTTTGTAACATAATCTGTACACAGCCACGAAGAATATCTGCAATGGCTGTTGCAGAAAGAGTATCCACCGAAAGAGGAGAAAACCTTGGTGAATCGGTAAGATGGAACTTCCGATTTGCTACCTTTGTTATTGTAGCCCATATCCATTGTAATTTTTGCATACAACACTAGCTTTTTTAATAGGTTGGCTACAAAGTTCGATTGGAGGGAATTAGAGGAAAAGATACACATTTACTTTTCTGCACCAGTGGTATTTTACTAAGACGATTGCTGAGTGACCGAAACTTGAATGGAGTATCTCATGTATTTGTTGATGAAATACATGAAAGAGGGATGAATGAAGGTTGTGTCTCAAGACCTTATTATTTGCCCTTATGATAGTTTTGTTCCCCATTTAACTCATGACAGTAAATAAATTATTATTGCTTTGGTCTGTCAGATTTCTTATTGATTGTTCTAAAGGACCTATTGTCACGGCGCCGCGATCTAAGGTTGATATTGATGAGTGCTACTTTAAATGCGGAACTGTTCTCAAGTTATTTCGGAGGAGCGCCAACTATCCACATTCCTGTGAGTTGTTATTTTTTCAAATGTAAATTATGTTACTCTATATACATAATGCTCATCTGCCAGCTTGTGTACCTCTGGTATAACTGTGTAAGTGATCTTGCATCCATTGCATTCTTGCCTTGAATTCAGGGATTCACACATCCAGTGAGGGCGCATTTTCTGGAAGACATATTAGAGAGGACAGGCTATAAGATGACAGCAAGTAATCAACTTGACGATTACGGCCAAGATAAAGTGTGGAAGACTCAGAGACAGCTATTACCAAGAAAAAGGAAAAATCAAATTACTACACTTGTCGAGGTACTTGTTCTATATATAGATTAATGACTGCAATTATTCCTCAACATTCTTCAGATATTGTTATTGTACTATGCAGGATGCCCTTCAAAATTCGAACTTTGAAACCTATGGCTCAAGGACACGTGATTCTCTGGCAAACTGGAATCCTGATTGCATAGGGTTTAATCTCATAGAGGCTGTTCTGTGCCACATATGTCGCAAAGAGCGAGCTGGTGCAGTTTTAGTTTTTATGACCGGATGGGATGACATTAGCTCTTTGAAGGATCAACTAAAAGCGCATCCGTTGCTAGGCGACCCAAATAGAGTGTTACTGCTTGCATGCCATGGTTCCATGGCTACCTCTGAGCAGGTAATTGATCCTAATTTTGCATTTCTTATTGAAATGAGATTGCTTTGTGATGCTAATTGTGTTGCTGGATCTGAGATACCTCTTCTATTGTGTAATTGCATCTTATATACACAGATTCACCTTGTTTACTAGTTCATTGATGGGCATATACCATTATATCCGTAGCATCCTGTGTGCATCGTATAATTATTTGCCATTCACATCTATATTTAATATTATGTTTTTCCGCAGAGGCTAATATTTGACAAGGCACCTCCTAATGTTCGGAAGGTAGTACTTGCCACTAACATGGCAGAGGCAAGTATTACCATAAATGACATCGTTTTCGTCATGGATTGTGGAAAAGCAAAGGAAACCACATACGATGCTCTAAACAACACTCCCTGCTTGCTCCCCTCATGGATTTCAAAGGCTTCTTCCCGTCAGGTAATCCTTATCTTCAATTTTTCAGTCTCTTAGTCACCAGCACTTTCTCTTCGACTCAATCTTTGGTAAATGTCACGTACTTGGACCCACGTTCACCACCAGCTTCTTTCCATAGCTCAAAGTAATGCTTCCCTTCTGTATGTTATATGTTGACCAGTGAGACTCTTGTCTTTGCGAGTTCTGTATCTTTGTGTTATTATGTTTGACCGTCTCTTTGTCAGCTATTTACCATGTTTATAGGATTTGCCTTAATATGGGGTTTCTGGTCATTTGTGGTCATAACTTGAAGAAATTTAGCCCATTGGTTTATATCAAGTCAAAAGGCCTATCTTCTTAGCAGAACCCTATTATTTTCTTGTGCTTGGTTAATAATAATGTATTCCTCAACAAGCACGTTAATGTTCCCGTTCCTCTCATGAAGTTGTTTTAGTCAAAGCATCCTTTTATTCTGCTTCGGTGGTCAATATATACTTATCGTTGGTTACAAGCAAGAAATTTTCTAGCAATGAATATTTTTTTGTATAACAGTGAACCTATCTTGACCGTAACAGTCTTTGGTTGGGCGATATGATCACACTCAATAGTCAATACTTTTGTTTACAAATCATCGTTCTTTGCTACAATTCTCATGTTTTCCCCCAATATCTTCATGCAGAGGAGGGGCAGAGCTGGTCGTGTCCAACCTGGAGAATGCTATCATCTCTACCCCCGATGTGTATATGATGCATTTGCAGAGTACCAGCTTCCAGAGCTTCTTAGGACTCCTTTGAATTCACTATGTTTGCAGATAAAAAGTTTGCAGGTTGACAGCATTGGGGAGTTTCTATCAGCTGCTTTGCAGCCTCCAGAACCACGAGCCGTATGTTTTGAAATCATAATTAAGCATTTGGATATTCCCTTTCTCTCTTTGCCTTTGCGTCTACATGATTTAGTTCTATCTTGGTACTTTTGACATTTGTAGCTCCCGCTTGCGCAGGGTCCAGGGGAGCCTTGGCGCAGTGGTAAAGCTGCTGCCTTGTGACCATGAGGTCATGGGTTCAAATCCTGGAAACAGCCTCTTACAGAAATGTAGGGAAAGGCTGCGTACTATAGACCCAAAGTGGTCGGACCCTTCCCTGGACCCTGCGCAAGCGGGAGCTACATGCACCAGGTTGCCCTTTTTTTTTGGGTACTTTTGACATTTGTTGGGCTCTTACACGGCTTATAACTCTATGAGTTATTGTTTTAAGTAGGCAGTAAAGGGTTCAGTTTTATCCTTTTCATTTTTGTGTTCTGACCACATGATAAATATGTAGGTCCAAAATGCAGTGGAATTCCTGAAGATGATCGGATCATTAGATGAGAACGAGAACCTTACTGATCTAGGTATGCCTTATATTCTGATTTCTTCCAAACTCTACAGAAATGTTGGCACTGAAACATATTCAACTTTGTAGGAAGATACCTCTCCATGCTTCCAGTTGATCCGAAGTTGGGGAAGATGCTTATAATGGGTGCAGTTTTCCGTTGCATTGACCCTATACTTACTGTGGTTGCTGGATTGAGTGCCCGGGATCCTTTCCTGTTGCCACAGGACAAGAAAGATGTATGACTTTAATTTCCACTGTCTGACTATATCTTAATTACTAGTTTTAGTTTTGAAATGATTCTCTTACCCATGAATTTTGTGATAAAAGTTAGGAAGATCTAAATACCACCAATACGTACAGTCGTACACACGGTGGCTGTTAGCTATGCATTGACTCTGTTCCGTTCATTCCCAAGCCTTAGTTTTTTCATTCAGCTAAGAAGGCTTACCTTACAGTTCTGTCATTTTTATTAGTTGGCAGGAACTGCAAAATCAAGATTCTCAGCGAAAGATTATAGTGATCATATGGCCCTTGTACGAGCTTATGAAGGATGGAAGGATGCTGAGAGGGAAGGATCTGGTTATGAGTACTGTTGGAGGAATTTCCTTTCTGCTCAAACACTACAAGCCATTCATTCTCTTCGAAAGCAATTCAGCTATATCTTAAAGGACGCCGGTTTGATAGACTCTGATGCAAATACAAATAATAGTTTGAGCCATAATCAATCATTAGTTCGTGGTGTAATTTGTTCTGGACTTTTTCCTGGGATATCATCTGTTGTGGTAAACAGCCGCCAACAATTTCCATTGCATTTGCATTACATGGAAGACATTTCAATTAATTTTTAGCATTCCTTTGCAGCATAGGGAAAACTCCATGTCCTTCAAGACCATGGATGACGGCCAAGTTCTTGTTTATGCTGTAAGTGCATACAGGAGCGTCCTGAAATGCTCATGTCCAATGCCCCGTTTAATACATCATTTTTCAGACATGTTGATATCTGAGTACTCTGACATTAAGGTTTGTTCAGAACTCCGTGAATGCTAAGTACCAGACCATCCCTTATCCATGGCTGGTCTTTGGTGAGAAGGTGAAGGTAAATGCTGTCTTCATCCGTGATTCAACTGGAGTATCAGATTCCATACTGATCTTATTTGGTGGTGCTGTTACAAAAGGAAGCGCGGTATGTTGAGTATTCTGTCAAATGCTTTGTCTTTGTATTTTGCATTTTTTTGCTGCACTGATCTATGCCTTCTAACTTGTCTTATAGGCTGGGCATTTGAAGATGCTTGATGGTTACATTGATCTATTTATGGATCCCAGCCTGTCAGAGTGCTACTTGCAACTTAAAGAGGAACTTGATAAACTTGTACAGAAGAAGGTAAAGTGCTGCAGCCAATTAATTTGGAAGGCGTTATACAAATTTCATCTCACAAGATATTCTATCTGAGTCAGCAAATAATAAGTAAAATAAACATTGGTGATACTTTAGGTACCAAATTACAATCCTCTGCCATTTCGAGTAGCTAACAAGGGAAAGTGATTATACTATTTATCATGTTGTTACCTCTGAATATAAAGCATGTGTTACTCTATAATATACGTGTCACCAGTAAGAAATTAAAAGCAAAGTTGTTGAGTATCCAATTTACTTATTTATTGTCTACCATGTCTGGTGTGTATACTAATTGTGCTTGTAATGTGGCAATTTTCCCAAATCCAGCTTGAAGACCCAACCTTTGACATTCACAAGGAAGGCAAATACATTTTATTTGCTGCACAAGAGCTTGCTGCGGGCGACCTATGTGAAGGAAGGTTTGTGTTCGGCCGAGAAACGAGCAGAGCTAGGCTTCGGGACAACGAAGACGGCAAAAGCAACATCATAAAGGATGGTATGAACCCAAAGAGCCTGCTGCAGACCTTGCTGATGAGGGCAGGCCACACGCCTCCAAAGTACAAGACAAAGCACCTCAAGACCAACGAGTTCAGGGCCATGGTGGAGTTCAAAGGGATGCAGTTCGTCGGGAAGCCGAAGAGGAACAAGCAGGTCGCGGAGAGGGACGCCGCGATAGAAGCTCTGGGATGGTTGACACAAACGTCCGGTACGAAGCTCCAGGATGAGGGTGACGACTCCCCGCTCGACCTGACCGATAACATGCTTAAGCTGCTTTCTAGACCAAGGAAACGGACGAGAAATAACCCGAAGAAATGATTTCTGCAAGGTTAGGTTCATCAACCCCTGACAGTTAACTGACACCATTGTCTGTTGACGGTATTGGATGCACTGTGCCCCCAGAAAGATTCTCCACAGAGCTTCCGCAAGTGCGTCAGACTTTCAGCCGTCTTATCATCTGCCTTCTGGTTGGATTTGTTCTGAGCCATGTGTTTGATACTGTGTTATTTACCATCACCGGGGGCGAATTGAAACTTTATCATTCTATAAATTTGAATAAGATTTCGTATAGCGTATCAACGTATATATGTATACAATACCACTGAAGCTGAGATTTGTATTTGTTCAGGGGAGGAAAGGAAACCTCTGGATTTTGTTCCACTCCGTTGGTCCTCAAGGCAACCTGTCTTGGGTATGAGGCGGTGAGCAAATGCATTCAAGTTGAGTGTTTTTTTTTCATTGAAGAAAAACATGGGTTGAGTATTTCTGTCCGCAAGAGAAAACTTGGGTTTGAGTTTCTCGTCTAAGAAATACAGTGGTGGTTTGGGTCTGCAGACCTTGCTGATGAGGGCAGGCCACACGCCTCCAAACTGGTGGTGCTCCTTTCCTCTCAAATCCATACCAACTTTTAAGTCTGGTTCAGGTTATGATGTTAGAAGGCAGCGTGGAGCGAACCGGTGACGATGGCATCCGTGAGGAGGTGGCACAAGGAAGGCAGAGTGGTATTCGGGAGGTTTTCTTTTCCATAAAAACTCGAATGCCAAAATTTCTCGAATAGCCATGTGGGGTGCTAGAGGGGCTTTTCTAAAACAAAGGACCAATGCTTGTTCCTTTCATAGTGGTATTCGCAAGAAAAAAAAACATTTTTAACAAAACTGGAAAAACACATTTTTTTGCTTGCGAAATAAGAGGTTTATTGTGGTGATTGCGCTTTAATTGGGAAATGTCCTGTCTATCAAATAGTAGTTACTATGTACCACTCAAATAATATTTTTCGCAGATTTATGTAAAAAAAGACCCAGCACCATCAAATCCATACCAAACGGTGGTGCTCCTTTCCTCTCAAACCCCACTTCTATATAAACTCAACCCTAATAGCCATTCTTCTCATCATTCCACCCTCCCCCCTTCCTCGCCGCCGCCGCCGCGATCCCTCTTCCTCGCCAACCCTCCTTTGCCCTTTGCTTCCACCATCATCCATACCTCCCACCCACGAGCGCCGCCACTTTAGATCTCGCCTTGCCTTCCCTACTTCATGTTCTTCTTGGGTGATGTTTGCACGCACCCATTTCACCTCCTATATGCACCCTAAATCGTTTCGCATGGAGATTGCTAAACCTTAAGGATCCCACTATCATGGGTTCTTCCCTACATTGAAGTTATGTGATCCTAAATAAGTGTTCGTAGCGGAAGACGGCGTATCTAAAGAAGAGGATGAAGATCTGGTCCATAAATGGCGACACACATCCATAGGTGAGAGATTCGACTAGTTGGTATCCTAGATGTGATATACCAGGTGATGGAGCACTATCTCCCACCCACTTTGGGGTGGTGCACCAAGGTAAAATAATTGTTAGCTAGAGGGAACTAAAAAAATGTTATTTATTCATTTTGCTTTTCAGATTGTATGTATTTATTATTTTTTGTTTTTTTAGGTTGAGCGGATTGGCAGCGGCAAAGATCCTGGAAGAGCGTGGGCGCCATGGGAGCCGACAACAACAATTGATTCAGGGACAAGGATATGGAGGATGGAAGAGGACAAGCATGTTGTTGGCAGATCATTTGGCATTGGTGTGGTATTTGGGAGGTTCTATTTTCCATCAAAACTCTAATGTCAACAACCATGTGGGGGTGCTAGAGACATTTTTCTAAAACAAAGGACCAATGTTTGTTCCTTTCATAGTGGTAATACTCCTATTGGCAAGAAAAAACATTATTTTTAACGAAACTGAAAGAATTTTTTTTGCTTGCGAAATAAGTGGTTTATTGTGGCGATTGCACTTTAATAGGGAAATATCATGTCTATTAAATAGGAGTTACTATGAACCACTCAATTTTTTTTGCAGATTTATATTAAAGAAACTAACACAATCAAATCCATATCAAATGGTGATGGCTCTTTCCTCTCAAACCCCACTTCCACATAAACTCAACCCCAATAGTCATTCTTCTCATCATTCCACCCCTCCCATGCTGCCATCGCCATCCGTCTTCCTCGCCAACCCTCCTTTCTCCTTCGCTTCCACCATCATCCATACCCCCTCCCATGAGTGCCACCACTTTAGATCTGGCCTTGCCTCCCCTACTCCATGTTCCTCTTGGGTGAGGTTTGCACGCATCCATTTCACCTCCTATGTGCACCCTAAATTGTTTCGCGTAAGATCTGGTCCGCAAATGGCGACGCACATCCGAAGGTGAGAGATTCGATTGGTTGGTATCCTAGATGTGATATACTAGGTGATAAAGCGCCACCTCCCACCCACTTTGGGGTGGCGCACCAAGGTAAAATAATTGCTAGTGAGAGGGACCTCAAAATTATATTAATTATTTTTAATTTTTTTAGATCGTATGTATATACTAATTTATGTTACCGAACATTGATGCGGATTAAGAAGTAAAAGGGGTGGTAGGAAAATGAGGCATATGGGCCTTAACATCAACATCCATGCAAGGAAATTGCCAACACGCCGGCTTAGGGCCCGCACTATTGCATGGGGCACATCGATGCCTCAGGCAAGGCATTCATGGAACGCCATTCCTGGCATGTAAATTCATCCTTTAGATATACTGCATGCCTCATGTATTCTATGTGCCTCTCGAGTGAGATTTGCATGCGTCCACTACATCGCCTCTACACATCCTAACTTGTTTGGCGTGAACTATGAGAACCCACCATCGTGTAACCCTTACTTCGTTTAAGGGTGATGAGAAGGGGACATTTGATAAAATTTTAACTAATCCCAAACAATAAAGAGGTGGTCATAGTGGAAGACAGTGGATCCAAAAACAAAGGCAAAGATCCGATCCATAAATCAATGATGTGCATCCAAAGGTGAAAAATTCAACTAGTTGGTATCATGGCTATGATATGGTGATGTAGCAAACTCCCGAGTCCCCACCCTCTTTAATGTGGTGCACCAAGGTAGATACCATTTTAGCCTGAAGACTGACATCGAAGATGATCTTTATGTGGTGAATCCTCCTTGGCCAATAAGTAGGGGCCGAAATAGCTCATCGTGGTGATTCAACAAGTAAGTATTTATAAACATGCAAATGGTATTTTAATTTTGTTCTTCATATTGTATGTAAATACCAAGATGTGTTGTTGAAACTAGATGTGGATTTAGAAAAAAAAGGAGTATATGATAAGGGTCTCCTTGATACAATAGTTATGCCTTTACCAACCATCATGAATGATGTGCTTGTCCCTTTTATTTCTTTTTTGCTTTCATCTCATTATGTAAGTTTTCCGGGAGGAGTTTTTCCAATTCGCATAATGAATCCTTATACTTTCATCACTTGCCATTTTATGGCAACACTGTCCATTCAGTGTGAGATATTATTGCAATACAGGCCGAGCATCGGGAGTATACATAATGACTTTATTGTGGGCTTTCTATGACGTGCTAACACCTCGAGCTGACTCCACATACATTTGTAATGTAATAGAAAACATGATAATTAGTCCTGTCATGTGCATACTTTTCTAATTTTTTTTACATGATAGCCAGTCGCCGTATTGGGATTGTGATATGATACATCGGTGCATATATCAAACACATTTGATGTTAAAGATGCTTCTCTTCTTCTCCGACGATGGATGTAGAAGCGTTCTTCATGACCCAGACTATAAGTGTTCCTTAAAGAGAGTATTGCTTATTTTAAGAGGGTTGATAAAAAACAAGATTCAGACTTGCTAATGATCCTTAATCACACTAGTGAGTGTTTTGGTACTTGCTATGTAGCTACTCTGGAGATTCATGAGGAGAGCAAAATAAAAATTCTTGACAGCCCTAATATTAATTCTTGTTTTAGAATCAACGATGCTTGAAGCATTTTTCTTCTAGTGTGTGTGTTGTTTGTTCTTCACCACGTATAATAGTTACCTCCATTGAATATGTTATATGTTCTCCTTTTTTCAAAACACGAAAAATATCATATGAATGGAAGCCTCTAAATAATCATGAGCCACCTACGAATGTAAGGCATTGTATAATGTCCGGTGCTGATGCACTGGTGCTTAAAGAGAGAGACTAAAGTTGTATCTAAGAAATTTTGTACCTTACAATGCTAGGTGCTTCATATGGGTGCCTAAGTTGCTTTAGTTAAGGTGCACCAGAGTTAACAATAGTTTCACGGAAGGGCAGGCATCAACTAGCATTAGGAGCCAAAGTTTTCTTATGCGCCTCGTCCTAAGCACATGTGCTAAGCAGGCTGGAAAAAAACCAGGTTTTCTTATTGAAGCACCCACTTAAGCACCTACATTATACAAGGCCTAAGTGCTTTCCCTCGAATCCTCTCAAGAAACAATGTGGAGATTTTCAGGTCAAGTATACTAAGCAGGCCAAAATCATCTGAATGAGAAGCGCCAGTCGATCATGCATCAACTAAGCATGTTGGTATTCTCCTAAATGTTTTATGAATAAAAACATATGTATGTATTTGATTGTATACCTCATCAATACAACCAACACTCCCAGTGATGCTACTAATTTGAAGGGTTAGAAAGATTTCAAGTTTGTTTCCTTTGATGATGGGCCACATGCTAAGAAGAAAACAAGCTTCAAATCTTTTAGACACTTCAAATAAGTATCATCACTAGGAGCTTTACATGTATTCATGAAGGGTACGGTCATGTTCTACATCTCTTTTTCTTTAGAAGACTTATGGGAGAAGTACCAACATTAATAATCACCTGATCGATTGGATGCTTCCTGTTAGGATGAGTTAGCCCACCTAATTACTATTTTGGCATATCTCCACATCTTTACTTGAAAGGGTTTGCGGGTATAAGCACTTGCAATGTTTGCTTGTTCACGATCAATCAGAGACTCTGGTCATATGATATTGTCTCTATTATGCAAAAGTAAGAAGTTAACATACTTAATGGAAGTAAATTGTATAATGTGTTGTTGTTTTGTAGAAGTTTGTTGGGTCTTTGACTCATTAGGTAGCATGCCATAAGGGAAAGCTTCACCCCAAAAACAAAACAAGAGAAAAGCATTAGGAAGGAGGGCAAGCCCAACCTCAACAACGTTCCAGTGCAAGCTTTTGAAAATGGCATTGAGCAGAGGGTGTGGGCACGAGACAATGTGTGTGATCCCACTTTACTGGAAGTGTTGATGCAACTTATGATATTCTCCATCCTAGTTTGAATTAAATGAGCGAATTTTGATGTTGAGGTATTTCTCGACATGTGCTTTGGAAATTGTAAAAGGCATGCTCACTGGTTAACATTCAAATAGTCCATGTATAGCTACTAAAATCCTTGAGAAATTTACATAATGCTTAATACCTCCTATAGATGTGAGTGCGGGCCCCCAAACATCATTGTGCTAGTTCAAGAGGTGAAGATGTTGAATGTGTATAATCACTAAAAGAAAGTTTATGAGTCTAGGCTAAGTAGCATATAAATCACACTCTGATGACTCTTGCGAACGAGCAAGGGATTTATTTGGTTGACAGTGGACTCGACAATAACTTGAGATATTGCATGTGTAGCATCATTAAAAGAAAGTGTATGACTCTTGTCTAAATACCATATGATGACTCACACACGGATGACTCTTTTGCTAAGGAGTTAGATATTTTTATTTGATTTGTGATGGACTCGATGATAACTTCAAACTATTGAACAAAACAATTGCGCCTCTATTTTTTAGGGAACATCGACGCTTGAAAGACCTTGCCGACAAGATGAGAATGAGCATCGGTTGAAAGGATAGGTGGCCTATGCTACTACCCTAGCAAGAAATATGTTCAGGTGGAATTCATCAAACAATCGGTAACACATTTGTGAATATACAAGAGACTTTTGCTAATTTGTGGAACATTGAGAGCATTATAAAGATGCAAGGAATTGTTTGACCTAGGAAGTGCACAATGACCAATATCCAAAACTCTCAGACATGTGACATTAGTGACCTGGACCTTGTCCTTGCTGGAGAACCTCTCATGCATCATGAGACGGTCGAGGTCGCTTGTCAGGTTGGTTGCCTCTATATTATTATCATACCAATTTGTGTTGATGTTGTAACCGACGGAAGACGAGTTGCCACAACTTGGTGGCTCCGAATGGTAGGCTTGATTGAATCGAATGGTGGTGACAAAGTGTGTGGTTTCCGTATTTGTAGTAGATTTGGCAGGTCGATTTGGGATGTCCATCGCTAGTGCCAGGTTCTGCTAATGCCATCGTGATGAGCGCGATCACCATTTTGATATTTGTTGTAGTTTTTGGAGTCACCGTTGGACTGACTACTGGGGAAGTTGTTGATGGAGGACTGGAACTCTGGCGCGTCACTGATGCCCAAGGCTAGCTTGAAAGTTCAACAAGTATAGTAAAATCATTGTGGATTACCACATCAATATTATGATTGACCATTGGCTGGACAAAATAATCACACTTGGCTCCCAGTCCAGTGATCATGTACCCACCATATCTTTGTCTTCGAGGGGCGTGTGAAACACCACTATGGTTTCGGCATGTGCCTTTATCTTATGAAAATACAGAGGTAGTCATGTCCTTCTTTAGAGTTGATAACTGATACCAAACTTGCATCACTCGAGCCTGGTTCTGTGAGGAGAACATGATGAACAACACATACCACACTTCGAATGCATTGGAAAATCAGGTGACTTGTGTGAGGATGCTATTCGTTATTGATGAGAAGAAGATGCTCAGGACATTCTTGCACATGATCATGCTGGATTCGAAACCTGGAGAGCGGAATCACTAGTGCATACTTTTTTCTCAATTACAAACAAACTTTAATGGAACTTTAGAAATTGAGTGTGTCATGGGCCCACACTTATATCAACATGAGTCCATCCCGGTAGCCGCCTACCGCCGTCTGTTGTGCCCATTCCAGCCCATTTACCCTCTCAATGATGCTAACATTGATGCGTCGGCAGACCCTTGTATAGGCTAAAGTAATGTTGCCATGTCATAGAATTAGTTGGTAATAAGGTTGGTGGCCATCTATTCCTCCTCCGTTTTTTCTCTTCCCTCTGCATTTACTCTGTTTACTTTCGAGCACATTTTTTCTTGTCTCTGTCCTTCACATAGACAAAGGAGACATGCAAGCATGCTATAACTATGAGCCTTTTATTATATGCGCTCTCGCGAGCCTCCTGACTACTCCACAGCGGTCGCAGCCATGAGGGGAGCAAGGCTAGTGAATCAAAAACCACAACATGTTCGTCGTCACCTCCTCACCGACCTTTCCAAGGAACCTGAAACTTTTCAAACTAACTAACCAACAAAGACAAGATGCCCACTGCCGTTGAGATGGCGCAGGAGCATGCGGAGGTGGGCTATTTTTCATCAGCATCGCCACCACCACAGGATCCATTGAGCAAGAAGCCCTTGGCCTTACCCTACCTCGGCCGTCACAGGTACTCGTGGATCACCCTCCTCACTGGTGCTCACCAGCCAATGATGGTGGACCCAATGTCCTCGCCTCTCTTTCCAAAGACGAGGGACCCACCGGTGAACAAGATGAAAGAGATCCGTATCAAGACCATTTCATCAGCTCCGTCGTTAACTCCTCGCGGGGATTTTTATGTACATTGTGCGGTTGAGCTTAACAAGGCTAAAAAGCTTTGCCTCGTACCATCTTGGAGTGTCATTGTCACCTTAATGGAGGACCTTGATCTGGATACCACCGCCATCGCAGCCTCTTGGCGTCGGTGCGCGCCTCGCTTACTACCATGCTCGGGGTAACGCTCACCTTGGAAGGGAAGAGAAATGAGGAGGGGGCGCTCGGGGTGGAGAAGAAGATGGCCACATAATACTAGTGCCATGGGTAAAATTGTCTTTTCACGTGCCATTTAACACCGTTAGCTCAGATAATGGTCAGAAGTGATAAATTGGGAACGAAATTTAGAATCGGTGTTAGATAGGAAATACATAATTTTTATCCACCGTCGAATAGAGAAGCTAGCAGTGTCAAATAAGACATTCTCTGTTTTGTCAGTTTGGATGTTAACCTCTCTTGGGTTATTTCCTGTGAGTTGTGCGATGGAACTGGAGTGCATGACACAAAAAGGCTTTGCCTCGGACCATCTTGTAGCGTCACTGTCACCTTAACGGAGAGCCTTGCCTTCAACTGGCAGGCAGGCAGGCACATCTGTGCCGACTAGGCCTACCGGTCTCCTTGCAAACTAGTGCTAGATACATCCGTATCTAGACAAATCCAAGACAAGTAATTCAGAACGGAGGGAGTAGGAGTAGTAGTATAACTCCCCAAGCTGACATGACACTGCAGTTGCAACCCCCACACAATCCCCTCCATCCACCTGCGCCCGTACGATTGGGCTGTGCAGATGGCAACAACGGATATCGCAATCATCAGACAAACTTCCTAAACTGAATCGTGTGCATGATTGGATGGATGGCCACAGTGATATTTGTTGGCGATCGACTTGTTTCTGTCGGCAGGCCTGCTGCTCGATGCCGCCTCTCGTTTACAAGAGAGTGACAGGATAGGGGGCTCGTCCTACTTTGGATTTGCCCTGCATGTGTGGTTTTCACTGTCAGATCAGATCTCTCGCTCGCTCGCTGCTTCTGATTCTTGTATGTGGAGGTTACCCGGTTCCTCCGAATCCACAGGCTGTACGTATGGATGAGCTTTGACAGCAACCTGCAACTCCCATTTGCCCTGAACGTACACCTGTTTTTCTACTGTTTTCGCCATGTTAAAAGGTCGCCGCGAGCCCGAGGGCAACACGTACGCAGCAATATCACGATCACAACATCAAGATCAGTTCTTGTTTTCTCTCAATCTCAAGAAAGATGATGCGACGAATTTGTCTGCATTACAACATTAATTCTGGCTCCATTATGGCTCACTATATCAGCAGAGAAAAAACCAAGAAGATTGATTAGCATCACGGCCACAAGAGACCAGATCGATGGATCGAGCTAGTTGTCGTCGGCCGCCAGCGCCACGGGCGCCGCCGGCGGCGAGGGCGCGGGGCCCTTCCCATCCTGCACCTCCTCCTCGTCTCCGTCGTCGGGGCCGGCCTGGGCGTCCTGCTCGATGCCGCGCACGGTGTTGCCGAGCGCGTCGAGGGCTGTGGCGGCGGCGGGCGCGAAATCGAGGGTGGCGGCGGCCGCCCGGACGAGGTCCTCGGCGCGGTCGCAGGACTCGTTGAAGGCGTGCAGGCAGCGCTGCAGTTCCCGCAGCGCCGCCTCGCGGTCGGGCTCGCGCAAGGCGACCGCCGCCGCGGCGTCCACCAGCGCCTTGTAGGCCGCCGCCATTGCGTCCACCGTGCTGTCCATGGAAGCGGCGGCGACGGCGGCAGTTACTGGGTTCTGTGGCGGCGGGTCCAGATCGTCTCCGTTGGTTTGTGTTGGGTCCTTGGCTTGGCAGTTGGCACTCCCTTTATATGCACACCTCTACCTACGGCTCCTCGAAGCTTTTAGCTTTTTTTAAAGAAGATACTTCTATTTTTTTATATAGCTTGTGCTATGTAATTGCTCTAATCTTTCGATTTATTGAGAAATATCTCTCGATTTAGATGTTGCATGACTAGTTATTTGTATCTTCCAGTGGAGAAATTAATTCTGCCTCATTTCGTGCACGCGTTCATTACTATAGATTTTTTTCTTTTTAATAGCGGGTCTCGCACCGAAAGGATTCATGCTACGCAAACATAACCTCTCAGAAAGTGACACGTGCAATATGGATCTCACGCAAGTGATACGTGGCGACGCCGGTTCGATCGCGCCTTGAAGAGTAGATCGCAGTTTGCACCGCGTGATTCATTACTCGGGCACCAAAGTTGGTACTTTTTCCTTAGTTTTTTCATTCACGTAGAATTGTGTGTTCACAAATTTTATTGCACATATTGAGCTCCAACTCTAACCTGACCATACCTGTCAACATGATAATTCGATATCTCCTTCAAGTTTATGTGTGGCCGAGGCTCGCACGCTCAGGGTCTCCCCAATTTAGGTGATTTCAGCCACGGGGTGTTCGCCAAACGATCTCATCAGTCACTTGGGTTGACCTTTCTTTTACCCTGAGTTGGATTTTTGCCTTGATGGCCAGCGGGCCCTGCTTGATCCTGGCCCCGTGACACATGGACCTTATGTGTTTGGTCGTGTTGTCAATGATCTCTCTCTGGATTGCACGATCGGTGCCCTTTCCACCCCACCCGAGCGCAATAGTGACATCGACTGAAAGGGAGGCTAGTTTCTGTTGAGGGTATGATAGTGTGCACTCGCTGGAGCAAAGGATGTGGTTGAAGAGGACAGTGATACGTCTCGAACGTATCTATAATTTTGATTGTTTTATGCTATTATAATACCATTTTTGTATATTTTTTTATAGAATTTTATATTATTTATTTTTCTGGATTAATCTAATGCCCAAAGCCAATTGTTTTATGATGTTTTTGACTTTATAGAAAATTAATATCTACGGAGGTAAAGAAACCCTGAGGATTTAATACAATTTTTATCGGGGCACGAAGGTTCCATAATGCACCAGAGGGATATGAGGGGACCCACATGGCCTCCACATGGGCATGAGGCTTAGCCAGGGCCGAGGCCGCATCACCAGGCCGTGTGGGCCTTGCGAGCACCGCCTTACATTCATTCTTCCGCCTATAAATTCCATATTTTTCGGAACCCTTTGCAAGATTTTTCTCTGAAATTTTTCGTCGCCGCAAGTTCCTGTTCCGAGGAGATCCAATCTGGAGGCCTGTTCCAGCACTTTGCCAGAGAGGGAATCCACCACGGGAGGCTTCTTCATCAACCTTGTTGCCTCCATGACCATGTGTGAGTAGTTCCCTTAGGACCTTATAGTCCATAGCAATCTCTCTCTCTCTCTCTCTCTCTCTCTCTCTCTCTCTCTCTCTCTCTCTCTCTCTCTCTCTCCGATCTTCAATACCAAGTTCCTATGAGCTGCCTCACATGATCATGACCAATTCGATGTGGTGAGTGGTATGTTTGTTGGGATATGATGAATTGTCACTTTATGATCAAATTGTTCATTGAATTCAACTTAATCTTTTGAGGTTTCTTTGCTATATAATGAAATAACTTTGTATGCTCTCTCGTCTATCTATCTTCTTTGGCCGAGTTTGATGGGTACTTCTTTAGAGGGAGTGGTGCATTGTATGTTGGGAAACGTTGCATGGAAAACAAAAAAAATTATACGCACACGTAAGATCTATCCATGGAGATGCATAGCAATGAGAGGGGAGAGTGTGTCTATGTACCCTCACAGACCATAAGTGGAAGCGTTTGTTAATGCTGTTGATGTAGTCGAACTTCTTCGCGATCCAACCGATCAAGTACCGAACGTACATCGCGTCCGCGTTCAACAACGTTTAGCTCGGTCATGTCCTCGCCTTCTTGATCCAGCAAGACGTCGAAGTAGTGGATGAGTTCTGGCAACACGACGACGTGATAACGGTGGTGGTGATGCTATCTCCGCCGGGCTTCGCCTAAGCACTACGAAAATATGACCGAGGGGCGAAACTATGGAGGGGGCGCCACACACGGCTAAGAGATTGTCATCGGTATTGATACTTCTCCAACGTATCTATAATTTTTGATTGTTCCATGCTATTATATTATCTATTTTGGATGATTTATATGCATTAATTTGCTATTTTGTATTATTTTAGGGACTAACTTATTAACCTAGAGCCCAGTGCCAGTTTCTGTTTTTTTCCTTATTTTTGAGTTTTACAAAAAAGGAATATGAAACAGAGTCCAAAGAGAATAAAACTTTACAATGATTTTTCTTGAACCAGAAGACACACGTAGGACTAGGAGAGGAAGGTAGAAGAGTCCCGAGGGCTCCACAAGCCCTCAGGGCGCGCCCTAGGGGGAGCGCTCCCTGGCTTGTGGGCCCCACAGGACTCCTCTAACCCTAATCTTTGGCCTATAAATTCCCAAATATTCCTAAACGACTAGAAGCGTCCACCAAAATACTTTTCCACCACTGTAACCTTATGTACCCGTGAGATCCCATCTAGGGACCTTTTCCGGCACCCTGCCAGAGGGGGATTCGATCACGGAGGGCTTCGACATCAACTCTACTGCCCTTCCGATGAAGCACATGAGTAGTTTACCACAGACCTACGGGTCCATAGCTAGTAGCTAGATGGCTTCTTCTCTCTCTTTGATATTCAATACCATGTTCTCCTTGATGTTCTTGGAGATCTATCTGATGTAATCTTCTTTTGTGGTGTGTTTGTCGAGATTCGATGAATTGTGGATTTATGATTAGTTTATCTATGAATATTATTTGAATCTTCTCTGAATTCTTATATGCATGATTTGATATCTTTGTATTTCTCTTTGAATTATTGGTTTGGTTTGGCCAACTAGATTGGTTTTTCTTGCAATGGGAGAGGTGCTTAGTTTTGGGTTCAATCTTGCGGTGTCCTCACCTAGTGACAAAGTAGGGGTACGGAGTCACGTATTTGTATTGTTGCCATCAAGGGTAAAAAGATGGGGTTTTCATCATATTGCTTGAGTTTATCCCTCTACATCATGTCATCTTACTTAAGGCATTACTCCGTTCTTATGAATTTAATACTCTAGATGCATGCTGGATAGCGGTCGATGTGTGGAGTAATAGTAGTAGATGCAGGCAGGAGTCGGTCTACTTGACACGGACGTGATGCCTATATGCATAATCATTGCCTTGGATATCGTCATAACTTTGCGCTTTTCTATCAATTAATCAATGGTAATTTGTTCACCCACCATATTATTTTCCTTCAAAAGAGAAGCCTCTAGTGAAACCTATGGCCCCTAGGTCTATTTTCCATCATATATTTTCAGATCTATAAACCAAAAAACCCAAAAATATCTCGATGCAATTTATTTACTTTTATTTTGTTTTACATTTTAGTAATATTTTATATCTATCTCTATCAGATCTCACCTTTGCAACTGACCGTGAAGGGATTGACAACCCCTTTATCGCGTTGGGTGCAAGTGTTTGATTGTTTGTGCAGGTGAATAGGTTGGGGACTTTCTTGTATCTCTTACTGGATTGATACCTTGGTTCTTAACTGAGGGAAATACTTATCTCTACTTTGCTGCATCACCCTTTCCCCTTCAAGGGAAAAACCAAAGCGAGCTCAAGAAGTAGCAGGAAGAATTTCTGGCACCGTTGACGAGGAGATCTACATCAAGCCTACCAATTACCCATCATAAACTCCCATCTCTTGCATTATATTATTCGCCATTTGCCTATCGTTTTCCTCTCCCCCACTTCTAAAACGTTTCATAAAAATATAAAAAGATTTGTCTTTTTATTTGCCCTTCTTCCGTTCGTCTTTTCGTTTGCTTTTCGTTTGCTCGTGTGCTAGATCACTTGATTTTCTTTCATGGCTAGCCCTTCTACCATTGATAGTACTCCCGAGAGTGAGGTTCTTAATTTTAAGCAAAGGGAGGGGGGAAATTTAAAAGATGCTTGGTATAGAATTTGCAATGCTCAAAATAGATCTACCCGTAAGCAATCTACTACCGTTCTCCTTCATAATTTTTATGTGGGTTTTACTCCCTGGAATAGATATGTTCTAGATACCATTACTGGGGGGGGGGGGTAATTTCTTGGGGAACGACACCTTGGATGCTTATAATGCTGTGATAGATTTGGTAGGCTCACCACCTCTTATGGTTAATGTAAGTGCATCTAGTGCCCCTTAGTGATTTTGGTGTATTAAAGACTTATAGGTTAAGGGACTAATGTATTTGTGAGTGTACACAAGTCTATAAGTCTATGAGGAGTTTGATATTTACAGAGAAAGTCAACCCCTAAAAATGAATGTCTGCAACTGAAGACTTTGGTTTTCTGAAGACTTTGAAAGTGAAGAAATTGGTGTGATCCTGAAGACTTGGTATTTATGTGAGGAACATGAACCGTGAAGACTTTTGTTTTCGTAGTTTCATTTTCTCCTTCTTGAGTCATAGGAGACACCGTACTGTTAAAGGGGGTCGAAGTAAAACTAAGGAAAAGTTTTCAAGTGATGCTCATCTCAAAATCCTACACCTACCAATCCCTTCGAGTGAAGCCATTGGAAATCTCATACAGTTTAGTCAATTTCTTCAGTGACAGAGACGAAGATCTTCTGGTCTCTGAGGAATTTGTTCTGACTGAAGAGTTAGGAATTCGCCAGTGCGGATTGCCTACAAGTGAGGAACATGATAGCCCTGAGAAATTTGAACCTCAAATTTCCAACCGTTTCTGTGCTATGCGCCGGCTGTCCCAAAATATCTACCCACCTAACGGTCATATCATTGAAGGGCATTTATGTCTTATCATGTCGGGCTACTCTCTAGGCTATAAGTAGCCGCCGCCTACAACCACTAGCTAGTTGGCTGCTCCGCGAGAAACTGACACTTGTCATTGAGAGCATTGATGTCTACTACACAACCTTCTTCTTGTAGACGTTGTTGGGCCTCCAAGTGCAGAGGTTTGTAGGACAATAGCAAATTTCCCTCAAGTGGATGACCTAAGGTTTATCAATCCGTAGGAGGCGTAGGATGAAGATGGTCTCTCTCAAGCAACCCTGCAACCAAATAACAAAGAGTCTCTTGTGTCCCCAACACACCCAATACAACGGTAAATTGTATAGGTGCACTAGTTCGGCGAAGAGATGGTGAAACAAGTGGTATATGGATAGTAGATAAAGGTATTTGTAATCTGAAATTATAAAAACAGCAAGGTAGCAAGTGATAAAAGTGAGCGTAAACGGTATTGCAATGTGTTGAAACAAGGCCTAGGGCTCATACTTTCGCTAGTGTAAGTTCCCTCAACAATAATAACATAATTGGATCATATAACTATCCCTCAACATGCAACAAAGAGTCACTCCAAAGTCACTAATAGCGGAGAACGAACGAAGAGATTATGGTAGGGTACGAAACCACCTCAAAGTTATTCTTTCCAATCAATCCATTGGGCTACTCCTATAAGTGTCACAAACAGCCCTAGAGTTCGTACTAGAATAACACCTTAAGACACAAATCAACCAAAACCCTAATGTCACCTAGATACTCCAATGTCACCCCAAGTATCCGTGGGTATGATTATACGATATGCATCACACAATCTCAGATTCATCTATTCAACCAACACATAGGACCTCAAAGAGTGCCCCAAAGTTTCTACCGGAGAATCATGGCGAAAACATGTGCCAACCCCTATGCATAGGTTCATGGGCGAAACCCGCAAGTTGATCACCAAAACATACATCAAGTGAATCACATGGTATCCCATTGTCACCACAGATACGCACGGCAAGACATACATCAAGTGTTCTCAAATCTTTAAAGACTCAATCCGATAAGATTACTTCAAAGGGGAAACTCAATTCATTACAAGAGAGTAGAGGGGGGAAGAAACATCATAGGATCCAAATATAATAGCAAAGCTCACGATACATCAAGATCGTATCACCTCAAGAACACGAGAGAGAGAGAGAGATCAAACACATAGCTACTGGTACATACCCTCAGCCCCGAGGGAGAACTACTCCCTCCTCGTCATGGAGAGCACCGGGATGATGAAGATGGCCACCGGAGAGGGATTCCCCCTCCGGCAGGGTGCCGGAATGGGTCTAGATTGGCTTTCGATGGCTACGGAGGCTTCTGGCGGCGGAACTCCCGATCTATTGTCTGTTTTGGAAGTTTTAGGGTACGTGAGTATATATGGGTGCAGGAAGTACATCGGTGGAGCTTCGGTGGCCCCACGAGGCAGGGGGGCGCGCCCTAGGGGGGCGCCCCCCACCCTCATGAGCACCTCCCTTGGCTCCTGACGTGGGGTCCAAGTCCATCCGGTAGCTTTCCTTCCAAAAATAACTTCTCCAGTTGATTTTGTTCCGTTTCGACTCCGTTTGATATTCCTTTTCTTCAAAACACTGAAATAGGCAAAAAACAGCAATTCTGGGCTGGGCCTCCAGTTAATAGGTTAGTCCCAAAAATAATATAAAAGTGGATAATAAAGCCCAATATTGCCCAAAACAGTAGATAACATAGCATGGAGCAATCAAAAATTATAGATACATTGGAGACGTATCAAGCATCCCCAAGCTTAATTCCTTCTCGCCCTCGAGTAGGTAAATGATAAAAACAGAATTTTTGATGCGGAGTGCTACTTGGCATAATTTCAATGTAATTCTTCTTAATTGTGGTATGAATATTCAGATCCGAAAGATTCAAGACAAAAGTTCATATTGACATAAAAATGATAATACTTCAAGCATACTAACTAAGCAATTATGTCTTCTCAAAATAACATGGCCAAAGAAAGTTCATCCCTACAAAATCATATAGTTTAGTCATGTTTCATTTTCGTCACACAAGAATGCTCTCATCATGCACAACCCCGATGACAAGCCAAGCAATTGTTTCATACTTTAGTAATCTCAAACTCATAAACTTTCACGCAATACATGAGCACGAGCCATGGATATAGCACTATGGGTGGAATAGAATATAATGAGGGGGGTTATGTGGAGAAAACAAAAAAGGAGAAAGTCTCACATCAACGAGGCTAATCAATGGGCTATGGAGATGCCCACCGGTTGATGTTAATGCAAGGAGTAGGGATTGCCATGCAACAGATGCACTAGAGCTATAAATGTATGAAAGCTCAACAAAAGAAACTAGTGGGCGTGCCTCCAAGTTGCTTGCTCATGAAGACCTAGGGCACTTGAGGA
Source organism: Triticum aestivum (assembly GCF_018294505.1). NCBI lineage: Eukaryota > Viridiplantae > Streptophyta > Magnoliopsida > Poales > Poaceae > Triticum > Triticum aestivum. The sequence continues at coordinate 586,516,030 of NC_057806.1, read as the reverse complement.
GGGCCATTGTTGGAATATAAAAAGCCAAGTTCTATAATGAAAAATCCCCACTAGTATATGAAAGTGACAAAATGCTACCTCTTGAGCACTGCGTTGGACTTCCCCGAAGAGGAGAGGATGATGCAGCAAAGTAGCATAAGTATTTCCCTCAGTTTTTGAGAACCAAGGTATCAATCCAGTAGGAGGCTACACATGAGTCCCTCGTACCTACACAAAAACAATAGCTCAATGCAACCAACACGCTTAGGGGTTGTCAATCCCTTCACGGTCACTTACGAAAGTGAGATTTGATAGAGATGATAAATAATATTTTTGGTATTTTTGGTATAGAGATGCAAAGTGAAAAGTAAAAGCAAAGCAATAATAAAGTGATGGAGATTAATATGATGAGAAAGAGACCCAGGGGCCATAGGTTTCACTAGTGGCTTCTCTCAAGAGCATAAGTATTCTACGATGGGTGAACAAATTACTGTAGAGCAATTGACAGAATGGAGCATAGTTATGAGAATATCTAGGTATGATCATGTATATAGGCATCACGTCCGAGACAAGTAGACCGACTCCTGCCTGCATCTACTACTATTACTCCACTCATCGACCACTATCCAGCATGCATCAAGAGTATTAAGTTAAAAACAGAGTAATGCCTTAAGCAAGATGACATGATGTAGAGGGATAGTTTCATGCAATATGATAAAAAACCCATCTTGTTATCCTCGATGGTAACGATACAATACGTGCCTTGCTACCCCTTCTGTCACTGGGAAAGGACACCGCAAGATCGAACCCAAAGCTAAGCACTTCTCCCATGGAAAGAACAACCAATCTAGTAGGCCAAACCAAACAGATAATTCGAAGAGACTTGCAAAGATAACCAATCATACATAAAAGAATTCAGAGAAGATTCAACTATTATTCATAGATAGACTTGATCATAAACCCACAATTCATCGGTCTCAACAAACACACCACAACAAGAAGATTACATCGAATAGATCTCCACGAGAGAGGGGGAGAACATTGTATTGAGATCCAAAAAGAGAGAAGAATCCATCTAGCTACTAACTATGGACCCGTAGGTCTCAAGTAAACTACTCACACTTCATCGGAAGGGCTTAGATGATGATGTAGAAGCCCTCCGTGATTGATGACCCCTCCGGCGGAGCTCCGGAGAGGCCCCGAGATGGGATCTCGTGGATATAGAAAGTTGCGGCGGTGGAATTAGGTTTTTGGCTCCGTATCTGATCGTTTGGGGGTACGTGGATATATATAGAAGGAAGAAGTATGTCGGTGGAGCTTCGAGGGGCCCACAAGGCAGGGGGGCGCACCCTAGGAGGGGGGGGCGCCCTCCACCCTCGTGACCGCCTCGTGGCTTTCTTGACGGAGGGTCCAAGTCTCATGGGTCTTATTTGATGGGAAAATCACATTTCCGAAGGTTTCATTCCGTTTGGACTCCGTTTGATATTCCTTTTGTTCGAAACCCTAAAATAGGCAAAAAACAGCAATTCTGGGCTGGGCCTCCGGTTAATAGGTTAGTCCCAAAAATAATATAAAAGTGGATAATAAAGCCCAATAATGTCCAAAACAGTAGATAATATAGCATGGAGCAATCAAAAATTGTAGATACGTTGGAGACGCATCAAGCATCCCCAAGCTTAATTCCTGCTCGTCCTTGAGTAGGTAAATGATAAAAACAGAATTTTTGATGCGGAGTGCTACTTGGCATAATTTCAATGTAAATCTTCTTAATTGTGGTATGAATATTCAGATTCAAAAGATTCAAGATAAAAGTTCATGTTGACATAAAAATAATAATACTTCAAGCATACTAACAAAGCAATTATGTCTTCTCAAAATAACATGGCCAAAGAAAGCTATCCCTACAAAATCATATAGTCTGGCTATGCTCTATCTTCACCACACAAAGTATTTAAATCATGCACAACCCCGATGACAAGCCAAGCAATTGTTTCATACTTTTGAGATTTTCAAAACTTTTTCGATCTTCACGCAATACATGAGCGTGAGCCATGGATATATCACTATAGGTGGAATAGAATGGTGGTTGTGGAGAAGAAAAAAGGGAGAAGATAATCTCACATCAACTAGGTGTATCAACGGGCTATGGAGATTCCCCTCAATAGATATGAATGTGAGTGAGTAGGGATTGCCATGCAACGGATGCACTAGAGCTATAAGTATATGAAAGCTCAACAAAAGAAACTAAATGGGTGTGCATCCAACTCGCTTCCTCACGAAGACCTAGGGCATTTTGAGGAAGCCCATCATTGGAATATACAAGCCAAGTTCTATAATGAAAAATTCCCACTAGTATATGAAAGTGACAGAATGAGAGACTCTCTATCATGAAGATCATGGTGCTACTTTGAAGCACTAGTGTGGTAAAAGGATAGTAACATTGTCCCTTCTCTCTTTTTCTCTCATCATTTTTTTGGACCTTCTTTTTTTTTTATGGCCTCTTTTTTTTGTCCGGAGTCTCATCCCGACTTGTGGGGGAATCATAGTCTCCATCATCCTTTCCTCACTTGGGACAATGCTCTAAAAATGATGATCATCACACTTTTTATTTTTCTTACAACTCAACAATTACAACTCAATACTTAGAACAAAATATGACTCTATATGAATGCCTCCGACGGTGTACCGGGATATGCAATGAATCAAGAGTGACATGTATGAAAGATTTATGAACGGTGGCTTTGCCACAAATACGATGTCAACTACATGATCATGCTAGCAATATGACAATGATGGAGCATGTCATAATGAACGGAACGGTGGAAAGTTGCATGGCAATATATCTCGGAATGGCTATGGAAATGCCATGATAGGTAGGTATGGTGGCTGTTTTGAGGAAGGTATTTGGTGGGTGTATGATACCGACGAAAGGTGCACGGTATTAGAGAGGCTAGCAATGGTGGAAGGAAGGAAAGTGCGTATAATCCATGGACTCAACATTAGTCATAAAGAACTCATATACTTATTGCAAACATCTAGAAGTTATCAAAGCAAAGTATTACGCGCATGCTCCCAGGGGGATAGATTGGTAGGAAAAGACCATCGCTCGTCCCCGACCGCCACTCATAAGGAAGACAATCAATAAATAAATCATGCTCCGACTTCATCACATAACGGTTCACCATACGTGCATGCTACGTGAATCACAAACTTTAACACAAGCATTTCTCAAATTCACAACTACTCAACTAGCATGACTCTAATATCACCATCCTCATATCTCAAAACAATTATCAAGCATCAATTTTTTCTTAGTATTCACCGCACTCAAAAGAAAGTTTTACAAATCTTGAATACCAAGCATAGTATTATTAAGCAAATTACCATGCTATTAAGACTCTCAAAATAATCTAAGTGAAGCATGAGAGATCAATAGTTTCTATAAAACAAATCCACCACCGTGCTCTAAAAGATATAAGTGAAGCACTAGAGCAAAATTATATAACTCAAAAGATATAAGTGAAGCACATAGAGTATTCTATCAAATTCCAAAGTATGTATGACTCTCTCAAAAGGTGTGTACAGAAAGGATGATTGTGGTAAACTAATAAGCAAAGAATCAAATCATAAAAGACACTACAAGCAAAACACATATCATGTGGTGAATAAAAATATAGCTCCAAGTAAAGTTACCGATAGAAGTAGACGAAAGAGGGGATGCCTTCCGGGGCATCCCCAAGCTTTGGATTTTAGGTGTCCTTATATTATCTTGGGGGTGCCGTGGGCATCCCCAAGCTTAGGCTCTTGCCATTCCTTGTTCCATAATCCATCAAATCTTTACCCAAAACTTGAAAACTTCACAACACAAAACATAAAGTAGAAAATCTCATGAGCTCCGTTAGCGAAAGAAAACAAAAGACCACTTCAAGGTACTGTAATGAACTCATTCTTTATTTATATTGGTGTTAAACCTACTGCATTCCAATTTCTATATGGATTATAAACTATTTTACTAGCCATAGATTCATCAAAATAAGGAAACAACACACGAAAAACAGAATCTGTCAAAAACAGAACAGTCTGTAGTAATCTGTAGCTAGCGCAAGATCTGGAACCCCAAAAATTCTAAAATAAATTGCTGGACGTGAGGAATTTATCTATTAATCATCTTCAAAAATAATTAACTAAATAGCACTCTCCAAATAAAAATTACAGCAGTTCTCATGAGCGCTAAAGTTTCTGTTTTTTACAGCAAGTTCAACAAGACTTTCCCCAAGTCTTCCCAACGGTTCTACTTGGCACAAACACTAATTAAACACAAAAAACACAACCAAAACAGAGGCTAAATAATTTATTTATTACTAAACAGGAGCAAAAAGCAAGGAATAAAAATAAAATTGGGTTGCCTCCCAACAAGCGCTATTGTTTAACGCCCCTAGCTAGGCATAACAAGCAAGAATAGATCTAGGTATTGCCATCTTTGGTATTAGGAAAGGAAAGAGAAAACTTGATATTTATAGAATTAATCCTTCTATTTTGATAAAGCACATGGCTATTAATGGTAGAAGAAAGATTAAGTATGTTACGGAAGTTTGTATCTAGGCTAGCCTTTATCTCTTTAATAGATTCATTTTGGTAAGAGAGCAAAAGAGATGTAGATTCAACTTTCTCATTCATGGGGTGCCCAAATATAGTTTTCATTTTTTCATAAGTGTCTACGACATCCCCTTCAAGGAAACCTTCTTCAAATATAGAATCTAAGACATGCTTAAAAGAACAAGGAAGGACAATATAAAAGCTTTTTAGGTAAACTTCAATTTGATATTGAGGAACATAGCTAGCCCTGATCCTTAATAGTCTATACCAAGCATCTTTCAAAGATTCATCAAGTAAATAACGAAAAATTCCAGAATCATCTTCATCAAAATTATTAAGACTCTCATTGATAACTCCGGTAGGTTTTTCCATAGTATCCTTATTTATAAGTTTAGCGAGGATAGAGGGGTTGTCGAAAGTACTAAAACTCTGGAGAGAACCCCCAACCCTTTTTGATTCAGACATAGAGGAAAGAGAGGGAGGATAGAGAGAGAGGGGGCGAATAAAATGGCAAGGGTGAAGTGGGGGGGAGAGGAAAACAAGAGGCAAATGGCAAATAATGTAATGCGGGAGATAGGGATTGTGATGGGAACTTGGTATGTTGACTTTTGCGTAGACTCCCCGGCAACGGCGCCAGAAATTCTTCTTGCTACCTCTTGAGCACTGCGTTGGATTTCTCCGAAGAGGAGAGGATGATGTAGCAATGTAGCATAAGTATTTCCCTTAGTTTTTGAGAACCAAGGTATCAATCCAGTAGGAGGCTACACACGAGTCCCTCGTACCTACACAAAACATTAGCTCAACGCAACCAACGCGCTTAGGGGTTGTCAATCCCTTCACGGTCACTTACGAAAGTGAGATCTAATAGAGATGATAAATAATATTTTTGGTATTTTTGGTATAGAGATGCAAAGTGAAAAGTAAAAGCATAGTAAAAGCATAACAATAATAAAGTGATGGAGATTAATATGATGAGAAAGAGACCCGGGGCCATAGGTTTCACTAGTGGCTTCTCTCAAGAGCATAAGTATTCTACGGTGGGTGAACAAATTACTGTTGAGAAATTGACAGAATTGAGCATAGTTATGAGAATATCTAGGTATGATCATGTATATAGGCATCACATCCGAGACAAGTAGACCGACTCCTGCCTGCATCTACTACTATTACTCCACTCATCGACCGCTATCCAGCATGCATCTAGAGTATTAAGTTAAAAACAAAGTAACGCCTTAAGCAAGATGACATGATGTAGAGGGATAGTTTCATGCAATATGATAAAAAAAACCATCTTGTTATCCTCAATGGTAACGATACAATACGTGCCTTGCTGCCCCTTCTGTCACTGGGAAAGGACACCGCAAGATCGAACCCAAAGCTAAGCACTTCTCCCATGGCAAGAACAACCAATCTAGTAGGCCAAACCAAACTGATAATTCGAAGGGACTTGCAAAGATAACCAAGCATACATAAAAGAATTCAGAGAAGATTCAACTATTATTCATAGATAGACTTGATCATAAACCCACAATTCATCGGTCTCAACAAACACACCGCAACAAGAAGATTACATCGAATAGATCTCCACGAGAGAGGGGGAGAACATTGTATTGAGATCCAAAAAGAGAGAAGAAGCCATCTAGCTACTATCTATGGACCCGTAGGTCTGAAGTAAACTACTCACACTTCATCGGAAGGGCTTGGATGATGATGTAGAAGCCCTCCATGATCGATGCCCCCTCCGGCGGAGCTCCGGAACAGGACCCAAGATGGGATCTCGTGGATACAGAAAGTTGCGGCGGTGGAATTAGGTTTTTGGCTCCGTATATGATCGTTTGGGGGTACGTGGATATATAGGAGGAACAAGTACGTCAGTGGAGCTTCGAGGGGCCCACGAGGCAGGGGGCGCGCCCTAGGGGGGGCACCCTCCACCCTCGTGACTGCCTCGTGGCTTTCTTGACGGAGGGTCCAAGTCTCCTGGGTCTTATCTGATGAGAAAATCACGTTTCCAAAGGTTTCATTCCGTTTGGACTCCGTTTGATATTCCTTTTCTTTGAAACCCTAAAACAGGCAAAAAACAACAATTTTGGGCTGGGCCTCCGGTTAATAGGTTAGTTCCAAAAATAATATAGAAGTGGATAATAAAGCCCAATAATGTCCAAAACAATAGATAATATAGCATGGAGCAATCAAAAATTATAGATACGTTGGAGACGTATCACAAAACAAGAGACTCTCTACTATGAAGATCATGGTGCTACTTTGAAGCACAAGTGTGGTAAAAGGATAGTAGCATTGTCCCTTCTCTGTTTTTCTCTCATTTTCATTTTTTTCGGGCCTTCTCTTTTTTATGGCCTTTATCTTTTTTTGGGCCTTCTCTTTTTTATGGCCTTTCTCTTTTTTTATTCCTCACTTGGGACAATGCTCTAATAATGATGATAATCACACTTCTATTTATTTACAACTCAATGATTACAACTCGATACTAGAACAAAGATGACTCTATATGAATGCCTCCGGCGGTGTACCGGGATATGCAATGAACCAAGAGTGACATGTATGAAAGAATTATGAGAGGTGGTTTTGCCACAAATACTATGTCAACTACATGATCATGCTAAGTAATATGACAATGATGAATGCGTGTCATAATAAACGGAATGGTGGAAAGTTGCATGTCAATATATCTTGGAATGGCTATGGAAATGCCATAATAGGTAGGTATGGTGGCTGTTTTGAGGGAGATATAAGGAGGTTTATGTGTGACAGAGCGTATCATATCACGGGGTTTGGATGCACCGGTGAAGTTTACACCAACTCTCAATGTGAGAAAGGGCAATGCACGGTACCGAAGAGGCTAGCAAGGATGTGTTGGGGAACATAGTAATTTCAAAAAAATTCCTACGCACACGCAAGATCATGGTGATGCATAGCAACGACAGGGGAGAGTGTTGTCTACGTACCCTCGTAGACCATTCGCGGAAGCGTTATATCAACGCGGTTGATGTAGTCGTATGTCTTCACGTCCGACCGATCCAAGTACCGAAAGCACGGCACCTCCGAGTTCTGCACACGTTCGGCTCGGTGACGTCCTTGCCTTCTCGATCCAGCAAGAGGGGCGAAGTAGTAGATGAGTTCCGGCAGCACGACGACGTGGTGACGGTGTTGGTGAAGAACAATCTCCGCAGGGCTTCGCCTAAGCACTACGAAAACTATGACGAAGGATAAACTAGAGGGGATGGGGTTGCCGGCACACGGCTTGGTGTTTCTTGATGTATATTTGGTGCTAGCCCTACCCCTCTATTTATATGTTGAGCCTTGGGGTCGAAACTTGGAGTAAAAGCCTCCTCAAAGTCGGTTTCACTCGAAAGGCAAGAGTCCTTCTCGGACTCCAGGGCTACACGCCAGGGTTCCCGGCGTCTACCCCCTAGACGCTAGGGTTCCTGGCGTCTAGCCTCTGGTCTCCGCAAAACTTTCTTTTGCACTTTCCAAAAGCCTCGTGGGCCTTCCCCTTTGGCCCAGATAAAGTGTTCTCGTGCCCAAACATTTCAGGAAACATCCGGAACCCCTTCCGGTGAATTCCGGAACCCTTCCGGAGATCAAACACTACTATCCCATATATCAAACTTTATCTCCAGACCATTCCGGAGTTCCTCGTCATGTCCTTGATCTCATCCCGGACTTTGAACAACATTCGGTCATCAACATACATAACTCACACAGTACTATATCGTCAACGAACGTTAAGCGTGCGGACCCTACGGGTTCGAGAACTATGTAGACATGGCCGAGACACCTCTCTGGTCAATAACCAATAGCGGGACCTAGATGCCCATATTGGCTCCTACATATTCTACGAAGATCTTTATCGGTCAGACCGCATAACAACATACGTTGTTCCCTTTGTCATCGGTATGTTACTTGCCCGAGATTCGATCGTCGGTATCTCAATACCTAGTTCAATCTTGTTACCGGCAAGTCTCTGTACTCGTTCCGTAATACATCATCCCGCAACTAACTCATTAGTTGCAATTCTTATAGTGATGTGCATTACCGAGTGGGCCCAGAGATACCTCTCCGACAATCGGAGTGACAAATCCTAATCTCGAAATACGCCAACCCAACAAGTACCTTTGGAGACACCTGTAGAGCACCTTTATAATCACCCAGTTACGTTGTGACATTTGGTGGCACACAAAGTGTTCCTCCGGTAAACGGGAGTTGCATAATGTCATAGTCATAGGAACATGTATAAGTCATGAAGAAAGCAATAGCAACAAACTAAACGATCAAGTGCTAAGCTAACAGAATGGGTCAAGTCAATCACATCATTCTCCTAATGATGTGATCCCGTTAATCAAATGACAACTCATGTCTATGGTTAGGAAACTTAACCATCTTTGATCAACGAGCTAGTCAAGTAGAGGCATACTAGTGACACTCTGTTTGTCTATGTATTCACACATGTATTATGTTTCCGGTTAATACAATTCTAGCATGAATAATAAACATTTATCATGAAATAAGGAAATAAATAATAACTTTATTATTGCCTCTAGGGCATATTTCCTTCAGGATGGAAGGGTGAGAGTGCGCATAATCCATGAACTCAACATTAGTCATAAAGAACTCACATACTTATTGCAAAAATCTACAAGTCATCAAAAACCTCGGCACTACGCGCATGCTCCTAGGGGGATAGATTGGTAGGAAAAGACCATCGCTCGTCCCCGACCGCCACTCATAAGGAGGACAATCAAATAACACCTCATGTTTCAAATTTGTTACATAACGTTTACCATACGTGCATGCTACGGGACTTGCAAACTTCAACACAAGCATTTGTCAATTTCACAACTACTCAACTAGCACGACTTTGATATTATTACCTCCATATCTCAAAACAACCATCAAGCATCAAACTTCTCTTAGTATTCAAAACACTCATAAGAAAGTTTTATTATTCTTGAATACCTAGCATATTAGGATTTTAAGCAAATTACCATGCTATTAAGACTCTCAAAATAATCTAAGTGAAGCATTAGAGTTCATCTATTTCTTCAAAATAAAACTACCACCATGCTCTAAAAGATATAAGTGAAGTACTAGAGCAAACAACAAACTACTCCGAAAGATATAAGTGAAGATCAATGAGTAGTTGAATAATTATGCAACTATGTGAAGACTCTCTAACATTTAATAATTTCAGATCTTGGTTTTTTATTCAAAAAGCAAGCAAAACAAAATAAAATGACATCTAAGAATAGCAAACATCATGTGAAGAAGCAAAAACTTAGGATCAACCGATACTAACCGATAATTGTTGAAGAAGAAAGGTGGGACGCCAACTGGGACATCCCCAAGCTTAGATGCTTGAGACTTCTTGAAATATTATCCTGGGGTGCCTTGGGCATCCCCAAGCTTGAGCTTTTGTGTCTCCTTAATTCCTCTCATATCACGGTCTCCCTAAATCTCAAAAGCTTCAACCACACAAAACTCAACAAGGACTCGTGAGATAAGTTAGTATAAACCATTGCCGAAACCTTATCATACTCTACTATAGCAAATCACTAAAATTATTATTCAAAATTTCATACTAAATGCCTCTGCATATTTAATAGTCCTATCCTCAAATAGTATCATTAAAGAAGCAAACATATGCAAACATAACAGCAATCTGCCTAAACAGGATAGTCCGTAAAGAATGCAGCAACATCCATACTTCCCTAGATCCAAAAATTATGAAAGAAAATTCCCCATGTAGTAAATTTATCAGAGCTTAATATGCAAAAGGTTTCAACATTTTATCACATTCTGACTTTTCTAGGGAATTATTTGCAACAGCGGTAAACTTTCTGTTTTCAAACAGCAACATGTGGACCTCTAAAATAGGCGTAGTAAAGGCTATCAATGCCACTTTTATTGAAATAAAGATGCAAAACATTGTTATAAATAACAGCAAGAAAATCTTAATAAATTGACGCTCCAAGCAAAACACATATCATGTGATGAATAAAAATATAGCTCCAAGGAAAGTTACCGATGAACGAAGACGAAAGAGGGGATGCCTTCCGGGGCATCCCCAAGCTTAGGCTCTTGGATATCCTTGAATATTACCTTGGGGTGCCTTGGGAATCCCCAAGCTTAGGCTCTTGCCACTCCTTATTCCATAGTCCATCGAATCCTTACCCAAAACTTGAAAACTTCACAACACAAAACTTAACAGAAAACTCGTAAGCTCTGTTAGTATAAGAAAATAAATCACCACTTCAAGGTACTGTAATGAACTTATTATTTATTTATATTGGTGTTAAACCTACTGTATTCCAACTTCTCTATGGTTTATAAACTCTTTTACTAGCCATAGATTCATCAAAATAAGTAAACAACACATGAAAAACAGAATCTGTCAAAAACAGAACAGTCTGTAGTAATCTGGATCAAACGTATACTTCTGGAACTCATAAAATTCTCAAATAACTTTCTGTACCTGAGGAATTTATCTATTAATCATCTTCAAAAAGAACTAACTAAATATCACTCTCCAAATAAAAATGGCAGCAATTCTCGTGAGCGCTAAAGTTTCTATTTTTTACAGCATGATCATAAAGACTTCACCCTAGTCTTCCCAAAGGTTCTACTTGGCACAAACACTAATTAAAACATAAAACCACATCTAAACAGAGGCTAGATGAATTATTTATTACTAAACAGGAGCAAAAAGAAAGGGACAAAAAGAAAATTGGGTTGCCTCCCAACAAGCGCTATCGTTTAACGCCCCTAGCTAGGCATGATGATTTCAACGATGCTCACATAAAAGATAAGAATTGTAACATAAAGAGAGCATTATGAAGAATATGACTAGCACATTTAAGTCTAACCCACTTCCTATGCATAGGGATTTTGTGAGCAAACAACTTGTGGGAACAAGAATCAACTTGCATAGGAAGGTAAAACAAGCATAACTTCGAAATTTTAAGCACATAGAGAGGAAACTTGATATTATTGCAATTCCTACAAGCATATATTCCTCCCTCATAATAATTTTCAGTAGCATCATGAATGAATTAAACAATATAACCAGAACCTAAAGCATTCTTTTCATGATCTACAAGCATAGAAATTTTACTACTCTCCACATAAGCAAAATTCTTCTCACGAATATTAGTGGGAGCAAACTCAACAAAATAACTATCATGTGATTGAAAATTAAGATCAAGATGACAAGGTTCATTGTTATTATTATTCTTTAAAGCATACGTGTCATCACAATAGTCATCATAGATAGGAGGCATGCTTTCATCATAATAAATTTGCTCATCAAAACTTGGGGGACAAAAAATATCATCTTCATCAAACATAGCTTCCCCAAGCTTGTGGCTTTGCATATCATTAGCATCATAGATATTCAAGGAATTCATATTAACAACATTGCAATCATGATCATCATTCAAATATTTAGTGCCAAACATTCTAATGCATTCTTCTTCTAGCACTCGAGCACAATTATCCTTTCCATCATACTCACGAAAGATATTAAAAAGGTGAAGCGTATGAGACAAACTCAATTCCATTTTTTTATAGTTTTCTTTTATAAACTAAACTAGTGATAAAAACAAGAAACTAAAAGATTCGATTGCAAGATCTAAAGATATACCTTCGAGCACTCACCTCCCCGGCAACGGCGCCAGAAAAGAGCTTGATGTCTACTACACAACCTTCTTCTTGTAGACGTTGTTGGGCCTCCAAGTGCAGAGGTTTGTAGGACAGTAGCAAATTTCCCTCAAGTGGATGACCTAAGGTTTATCAATCCGTAGGAGGCGTAGGATGAAGATGGTCTCTCTCAAGCAACCCTGCAACCAAATAACAAAGAGTCTCTTGTGTCCCCAACACACCCAATACAACGATAAATTGTATAGGTGCACTAGTTCGGCGAAGAGATGGTGAAACAAGTGGTATATGGATAGTAGATAGAGGTATTTGTAATCTGAAATTATAAAAACAGCAAGGTATCAAGTGATAAAAGTGAGCGTAAACGGTATTGCAATGCGTTGAAATAAGGCCTAGGGTTCATACTTTCACTAGTGTAAGTTCCCTCAACAATAATAACATAATTGGATCACATAACTATCCCTCAACATGCAACAAAGAGTCACTCCAAAGTCACTAATAGCGGAGAACGAACGAAGAGATTATGGTAGGGTACGAAACCACCTCAAAGTTATTCTTTATCAATCCGTTGGGCTATTCCTATAAGTGTCACAAACAGCCCTAGAGTTCGTACTAGAATAACACCTTAAGACACAAATCAACCAAAACCCTAATGTCACCTAGATACTCCAATGTCACCTCAAGTATCCGTGGGTATGATTATACGATATGGATCACACAATCTCAGATTCATCTATTCAACCAACACACAGGACCTCAAAGAGTGCCCCAAAGTTTCTACCGGAGAATCACGACGAAAACATGTGCCAACCCCTATGCATAGGTTCATGGGCGGAACCCGCAAGTTGATCACCAAAACATACATCAAGTGAATCACGTGGTATCCCATTGTCACCACAGATACGCACGGCAAGACATACATCAAGTGTTCTCAAATCTTTAAAGACTCAATCCGATAAGATTACTTCAAAGGGGAAACTCAATTCATTACAAGAGAGTAGAGGGGGGAAGAAACATCATAGGATCCAAATATAATAGCAAAGCTCGTGATACATCAAGATCGTATCACCTCAAGAACACGAGAGAGAGAGATCAAACACATAGCTACTGGTACATACCCTCAGCCCCGAGGGAGAACTACTCCCTCCTCGTCATGGAGAGCACCGGGATGATGAATATGGCCACCAGAGAGGGATTCCCCCTCCGGCAGGGTGCCGGAACGGGTCTAGATTGGCTTTCGATGGTTACGGAGGCTTCTGGCGGCGGAACTCCCGATCTATTGTCTGTTCTGGAAGTTTTAGGGTACGTGAGTATATATGGGTGCAGGAAGTACGTCGGTGGAGCTTCGGGGGCCCCACAAGGCAGGGGGCGCGCCCTAGGGGGGGCACCCTCATGAGCACCTCCCTTGGCTCATGACGTGGGGTCCAAGTCCATCCAGTAGCTTTCCTTCCAAAAATAACTTCTCCAGTTGATTTTGTTCCGTTTTGACTCCGTTTGATATTCCTTTTTTTCGAAACACTGAAATAGGCAAAAACATCAATTCTGGGCTAGGCCTCCGGTTAATAGGTTAGTCCCAAAAATAATATAAAAGTGGATAATAAAGCCCAATATTGCCCAAAACAGTAGATAACATAGCATGGAGCAATCAAAAATTATAGATACGTTGGAGATGTATCAAGCATCCCATCCTCCAAGGACTTTGAGCGAAATTCATCAAGTGAGGAAAAACCCAAAACCCTAAACCAAACACCTATAAACCCAAAGTGATTGAGCATCACTGAAGAGATTGTTCCTGTGTGGAACCGACGCTTGTTACCTTTGAGGACTGTGCATCCTCCAGATGGTTAGGCGTCATGGTCTAGAGCATCGAAGAGAAAACTGTGGATCGCCGAGTGACCGAGTCTGTGAAGGTTTGGAAGTCACCTGAAGACTTACCACGAGTGATTGGATGAGGTCTGTGTGACCTTAGTTCAAGGAGAATACAGTGAGGACTGTGTGTCCGGGACTGTGTGTCCTCAGGTTTAAATACCTAGCCGCTCCAAACAGACGTACAACTGTCACAACAGTTGGAACTGGTCTACCAAATCATAGTCTTCACCAAGCTAACTGGTTCTATTTCCTCAATCCTTTCATTTCCTCATTACTGTGTTGTTGTACCTGATCGTTACTATTTGAAGACTTCGACTGAAGATTTCCTCAATTTCCTCAGTTCAATTTCTTCAGTCAGTTTCTCTTCAGCCTGCTTATCCTGTGTTTACGCTTTCTATACTATGTGCTTGTTTTCATTTCATCATGATGACTGTGCAATTACTCTATTATGTTTGCACCTGAGTACTTATTCCGATGCAAGTAGTTCTTCACTAAGGAATTTCCTCACTATGGAATTCCTCAGTGAAGAATTCATAAAAATCGCCTATTCACCCCCCTCTAGTCGACTTAACGCACTTTCAGTTAATGAAACTATTTTAACTTTGGAGCATGTGATGCAAAGACTTGATATAATTGAGCATAAAATTGTTATCGTAGATCTTATTGAAAACTTGGATAAAGATTCATAATCAAATTACTCAGTATGGATCAAAGGTAGGAGTTACTTTGAAGAATCTAAAGGAAAAATAACCTATTGTTAATGCGAAGATAGATCAAGGTTCTACTAGAATTGATAAGTTAGAAGATATTATTACCAACTTGGGTTCTGCTTTTGCCTGTGTTAAAACCACCCCAAATTTTCCTTCCGTCAAGGCAGCCAAGTTTGTCTATGTTCCTAAAAATAAGAGGGGATCATCTAGTGGGGGAAACGAAGATCTCAAGATGATAGGTGTTCACCCTAATTTTTTTAATATTGTGAGGGAACATTTTGTTACGAATGAATTTCTTGATTTCCTTCCAAGGAGTGTGATTATCAATAAGATCAAAGAGCCTCCTATGAGGACCAAAAGTGCCATTGAGGGATTGCATACCAAAGATGACAATACCTAGATCTATGTTTTATGCCTAGCTAGGGGTGAGGGAGTCCTGGACTAAGGGGTCCTCAGGCGTCCGGCCTGTTAGCCATGGGCCGGACTGATGGGCTGTGAAGATACAAAGATCGAAGACTACACCCGTGTCCGGATGGGACTCTCCTTGGCGTGGAAGGCAAGCTTGGTGACTAAATATGTAGATTCCTTTCTTTGTAACCGACCTTGTGTAACCCTAGATCCTCCCGGTGTCTATATAAACCGGAGGACTTAGTCCAGAGGGAGAGAGACATTATCATAACCACACAAGCTAGGCCTCTAGGGTTTAGCCATTACGATCTCATGGTAGATCAACTCTTGTAATACTCATATTAATCAAGATCAATCAAGCAATACGTAGGGTATTACCTCCATAAAGAGGGCCCGAACCTGGGTAAAACATTGTTTCCCCTGTCTCCTATTACCATCGACCTTAGACGCACAGTTTGGGACCCCCTACCCGAGATCTGCCGGTTTTGACACCGACATTTGTGCTTTCATTGAGAGTTCCACTGTGCCGTCATCAAGAGGTTTGATGGCTTCTTCAACCATCTACAACGATGCTGCCCAAGGGGGAGTTCTCCTCCCCGGACACATCTTCATGTTTGGTGGTTTCACTCTGCGGGCGAACTCGCTTGGCCATCTGGAGCAGATCGAAAGCTACACCCCTGGCCATCAAGTCAGATTTGGGAGCTTGTACTACGTCGCGGACATCCGTGGGGACTTGATCCTCGCTGGATTCGAGACCGCGGCCACCACTCCTGGCCACCTGAGGGACATGACCTAAATCTGTCATCGGACTGCATCCAGGAGACAGCTCCCGTAACCGCTCTGGCCTTAGACCCGGAGCAGGCTGCGCCATCCAAGGACGGGAAGCTTAACCCGCCATGGAGGCCATAGATTCCCCGGCGTTGGAGCCGCACATAGACTTGATCTCACACGATACCTGTGCCACCGGAACTCCGGATCCATTTCCAGCCATAAGTCCTAAATCACGTGAGCTCGCGGACGCCGAACTTGATCGTTTATCGATCTTCGAATTCAGCACCGCAGACATCTTCCAGCACTCGCCTTTGGGTGACATGCTAAACTCGTTAAAGAATTTGTCCTTGGCGGAAGACTCACAGTCGAACTATATCCGGTTCGAACTAGGGGCTAACGATGGAGAATTTTGCTCCCCACCCGCCACCCACTTTATAGCCACGGTCGAAGATTTAACCGACACTCTTGATTACGACTCCGAGGACATCAACGGTATGGACGATGATGCCAGAGAAGAAGAGGCCCAGAACCCACCGTTCACCGGACGCTGGACGGCCACTTCGTCGTATGATGTATACATGGTGGATGCACCAAAGGAGAATAGCGGCGATGACAAGGAAGATCCAGCTGAGGATAATCCTTCCGAAATACAATCCAAGCGCCGGCGTTAGTGGCGCCGCTCTAAGTCACGTCGCGGTAAAGACAGCAACACCGGCACATGAGAAGATAATACTCCAGAAGGTGCCGAAGACAACGAAGACCCCGTTGAAATAGCTAATGAAAAAGATGAACGGGAAGATGGGGCAGGTTAGCCTTGGTAAGCAGGCCACACATGAAGACTCAGAGGATGGAAGTTATCTTCCGCTCTCCGAGGATGAGGTGAGCCTCGGCACCGATGATTCCGTCGTGCCTGAGGAACCTCTAGAGCAGGAGCGCTTCAAGCGCCAGCTCATATCCACTGCAAGGAGCCTGGAAAAGAAGAAACAACAGCTTCAAGCTGATCAAGATCTGCTCAATGATAAATGGACCGATGTCCTAGCAGCCGAAGAATACGGCTTCAAGCGCACAACCAAAAGTTACCCAAAGCGCAAATTGCTACCTCGGTTTGACGAGGAGGCACCAGAATACATACCACCATCGTATAATGCGGCTGACCGACCACCACGTGGTCGGGACAAAATGACAACTCACTCCGAACACCAGCCCGCACCGCCTCATTGCACAGGTAGGGGTAAATTAGCCCACGGCCATACATATGACCTCCGGCAAAACCTGAACAATAAAGCAGGACATACCAGATCAATGTACTAATCTCGAGGACGTGCCTTGACACGCGACGGCGGCCACCTATTCGGACATGACAAACTTAGTCATGCACGGGCTGAAAACCGCAAGCAGACTCCATCAGAGCTACGTCGCGATACGGCCCGATATAGAGGCGCCACACACCCTCATTGCTTCACTGATGAGGTCATGGATCATGAATTCCCAAAAGGGTTCAAACCCGTGAATATAGAATCATACGATGGAACCACGGACCCTGCGGTGTGGATCGAAGACTTCATTCTCCACATTCATATGGCCCGCGGCGATGACCTCCATGCCATCAAATACCTCCCTTTAAAACTCAAGGGGCCAGCTCGACACTGGTTAAACAGCCTGCCTGAAAATTCTATCGGCAACTGCGAGGACTTGGAACAAGCCTTCCTTGACAACTTCCAAGGTACATATGTCCGGCCACCAAACGCCGATGAGTTAAGCCACATAGTTCAACAACCTGGAGAGTCCGCCAGGAAATTCCAGACTAGGTTCTTAACTAAAAAGAACCAAGTCATCGATTTTTTGGATGCCGAAGCCCTAGCAGCCTTCAAACACAGCATCCACGACGAATGGCTCGCTCACCACCTCGGCCAAGAAAAGCCAAAATCCATAGCGGTCCTCACGGCACTCATGACCCACTTTTATGCTGTCGAGGATAGTTGGTTGGCCGTAGCAAAAACAATGCAAGCGACGCCGGCACCCCTGAAGTTAAAAATAACAAGGACAAGTCTCGATGCAACAGATACAAGCGTCGAAACAACAATGATAACACCGAGGATACGGCGGTCAATGCCAGATTCAGTGGCTCTAAGTCCGGTCAGTGGAAGAAGCCATTCCAAAAGAACAATTCGGGCCCATCCAGCTTGGACCGCATACTTGATCATCCGTGCCAGATTCATGGCACCCCGGACAAACCACCCAATCATACAAATAGAGAATGCTGGGTTTTTAAACAGGCGGGCAAATTAAACGCCGAGAACAGGGAAAAGGGATCGCAAAGCGAGGACGATGACGAAGAGCCCCGACAACCGAACACAGGGGGACAAAGTAAGTTTCCCCTTCAAGTCAAAACGGTGAACATGATATACGCTACCCACATCCCCAAGAGGGAGCGCAAGTGCGCGCTCAAGGACGTCTACGCGATAGAGCCAGTCGCCCCAAAATTTAATCCATGGTCGTCATGCCCGAGCACTTTTGATCGCCGGGATCATCCTACTAGTATCTGTCATGGTGGTTCAGCCGCACTGGTCCTAGACCCAATAATTGATGGGTTCCACCTGACTCGCGTCCTTATGGACGGAGGCAACAACCTCAATCTGCTCTATCAGGATACAACGCGAAAAATGGGCATTAACCCATCACGGATCAAGCCCACCAGGACTACCTTCAAAGGAGTCATACCAGGTGTAGAAGCCCGCTGTACGGGCTCAATCACACTAGAGGATGTCTTCGGATCTCAGGACAACTTCTGAAGCGAGGAGTTAATCTTCGATATCGCCCCCTTCCGCAGCGGCTATCACGCACTACTCGGACAGACTGCGTTTGCTCGATTCAACATAGTACCACACTATGCTTACCTCAAGCTCAAGATGCCCGGTCTGCGCGGCATCATAACGGTCAACGGAAATACGGAACGCTCCCTCCATACAGAAGAGCACACAGCTGCCTTAGCAGCAGAAGTACAGAGCGGCCTTTTCAAGCAGAACCTTAATTCGGCTGCCGAGCCCACGGACACTGTTAAGAGGGTCCGAGATACTCTGCAGCAGGGGAGCTCAGCTCGTCGGGAGCTCGACTAGCAATCCGACCTCCGTCTTAGTCCTGATAAGGTGGCGGCATTCGTGTCGCACGTACATAACTACGCACTTAAAATCCCATGGGCATCGACGGAGGCATAGCTAGCTTGTGGTCCATAGTACGGCTCAACTGACATCGGATACACACATACTTTCACTTTTAATTTTTCCTTTGTAGGTCTCAATCCCACAGGCCCCATCTGGTGGACTGGTCATCGGCCCTCTTGAAGGATAAACACACCAAGACGGCGAGAAACACAGACATATGGGGACATTTTAGGTGATTCCGTTAACGATAACTCTACCTATTTTTCAGGACCCACATGCAGCTCTCCCTGGGTTTCGGCATGTCAAATAGCCTATGGCCTATCACACTACCTGTATCGATGTGCCTTGACGTACTAATTAAAATACAATGAGAACAGTCAGCAGTTGGAGCTTTAGGATCCCAGCTTTTTACCTTTGTACCTTTTCTGTTTTCTTCCTCTTTTTCAGCTCCCCTGTGGATAACCCTATCAGGTAGCACCCATACACTTTGGTACGTTTGATGTTTGCCAGGGTCTTCATAGCACCTTATGGCAACAAAAGTCCGAACACTTTTTATAAGTATAGTTCGGCACCCCGAATTTAGAATTATATGTATTGGCTCCGAATCATGTCTTTGGTCAATAGTTGGGTTGCCCGGCTCCTGTGCTTGCTACCTTACGTTCTGCTATACCGACTAAGGTAGTGAAGGGAGAACTACTGCGATTGTGCCTTGGTTTATCCAAAGGAGCACCTCAGTAGAGAAAGCCGAAAACTGACTGTCATGATGCGGCGAGAGCCGGTTAGCTGTTCGGAGGTTACAAATCGTTGGAGATTTCTTCCGCATTACGCGAAGGATTGGTACTTCCCGATCAGATGCTCATAGCACTCTAGTTTGGATAATAGGGGTTGCGCCCATGTTTTTATTGTCGAATTCCTATGGCTAAGTGAGGGCGTTACAGCCACATAGTCTGGTTGCCTGGTTCGTTGCGCTAAAAAACTCGTTCAAGGACCATCTTATTGGATCAAGATTGTTTAGATTCCATCCCGAACACCCCCATACTACCTACGTGGGGGCAGAAGCCGACGATTGGTTAACCCTCAAATTTCATACAACACGGCCGCACAAGAAGTAAAAATTTAAAAACATAACAAGCGTTCTATTGCACAATCACTTTGTTTTATCATACAAGGTAGAGGGAGCTCGAATACATTCATTCAAACATAGTGTCTTTCGCACAATGATCCGCAACAATGCGGGACCCCTCCAAGACATTGCCGAAGTATCGCTCGAGTGTGCGGTGCTCCTTGCCCTCCGGCGGCCCCCCGGTTGCTAGTTTGACAGCGTCAAAGCTTCACCCACCAGACCTTGCAATAGGAGAAGGCCAGACGTGCGCCCTCGATGCATATAGACCGCTTGACGACGTCCAGCCAAGGACAGGCATCCACTAGTCGCTTCACGAGGCCGAAGTAACTGTCTTCGGCTGGCCACAACCGGATTATTAAATCCTTCATGGCCAGTTCGGCCGCCCTATGCAGCTCGACCAGCTGTTTTAGCTGATCGCTGAAGGACACTGGATGTTCTGGCGCAAGATATTGCGACTAGAACAGCTTCTCCGCGGAGCTCTCTTCTTCGGCTCGGAAGAATTCTGCGGTGCCAGCCACACTGCGCGACAGATCAGTAAAAGCCCCTGGAGAACTCCGAATCCGGGTTAGTAAACAATATTTCATCGTCACATTCTTACTTTTCATATTGCATGCCTTACCCGCCACAATCTTCCTGGCCTCCTGGATCTTCTGGAGGGCGCCCTGGGCCTCATTTCGAGCTGCCTCCGCGCTCTGGCGAGCGTTGGCGAGTTTGGTCTCTTGAACCGATGCATCACGCTCCAACGCCTCGCACTTCTTCACCGCGTCCTCGAGCTCCTATTGGACCTCGTTGACCCGGGCCTTGAGCTTCTTCCGAGCGGTCTGCTCCTTGACAGCATTCCCTTCGGCTTCAACCAGGGTCTGTTTCAGGGCCTCGACCTCGGTCGTTGCCTCTGTACACGTCATGGCATTTCGGTCATTGCATATCATTTTCCTTTTTTCGAATACATAACAGGTTATTACTTACCATGTTTTTCCTGGAGCTGCCTCTTCACCTGGCCCAGCTCTTCCTCGGCCTCCGCCAGTTTCTGCTTCAGTCCGGAGACTTCGGTAGTATGCGAGGTTGCAGCCAACAGCGACGCCTGTGTTTATATTTCAGAAAAATTTAGTTAGTTTCCTGCAATAAGAGATTGAACCTCTGCCAGGCTTTTTCTTTCCGAACACCGGACAGTGTCTTAGGGGCTACTATCTACATTGGGATTTTCTCTTTTCTGCGTCGCTTACCTCAAAACCTGTCAGCAGGCTGCTGCAGGATTCGGTTAGTCCGCTCTTGGCGGACTGAACCCTTTCAATTACCGTGCCCATAAGTGAAGGAAATATGCCCTAAAGGCAATAATAAAGTTATTATTTATTTCCTCATATAATGATAAATGTTTATTATTCATGCTAGAATTGCATTAACTGGAAACTTAGCACATGTGTGAATACATAGACAAGCAGAGTGTCACTAGTATGCCTCTACTTGACTAGCTCATTGAATCAAAGATGGTTAAGTTTCCTGACCATGGACATGAGTTGTCATTTGATAAATGGGATCACATCATTAGAGAATTATGTGATTGACTTGACCCATTCCGTTAGCTTAGCACGATGATCGTTTAGTTTGTTGCTACTGCTTTCTTCATGACTTATACATGTTCCTATGACTATGAGATTATGCAACTCCCGAGTACCGGAGGAACACCTTGTGTGCTACCACACGGCACAACATAACTGGGTGATTATAAAGGTGCTCTATAGGTGTCTCCGATGGTTCTTGTTGAGTTGGCATAGATCAAGAATAGGATTTGTCACTCCGATTGTCGGAGAGGTATCTCTGGACCCTCTCAGTAATGCACATCACTATAAGCCTTGCAAGCAATGCAACTAATGAGCTAGTTGCGGGATGATGCATTACAAAATGAGTAAAAAGACTTGCCCGTAACGAGATTGAGCTAGGTATTGAGATACCGACGATAGAATCTCGGGCAAGTAACATACCAATGACAAAGGGAACAACGTATGTTGTTATGCAGGTTGACCGATAAAGATCTTCGTAGAATATGTAGGAACCAATATGAGCATCCAGATTCCGCTATTGGTTATTGACCAGAGACGTGTCTCGGTCATGTCTACATAGTTCTCGAACCCATAGGGTCCGCGCGCTTAAAGTTCTGTGACGATCGGTATTATGAGTTTTTGTGTTTTGATGTACTGAAGGTAGTTCGGAGTCCCGGATATGCTCATATACATGACAAGGAGTCTCTAAATGGTCGAGACATAAAGAGCGATATATTGGATGACTATGTTCGGATGCCGGAAAGGTTCCGGGATGTTTCGGACATTTACCGAAATATCAGGGGGTTACCTGAACCCCCCGGGGAGTATATTGGGCCTAATGGGCCTTAGTGGGAGAAGAGGAGGGGCGGCCAAGGGTTGCCGTGCCCCTCCCCCTCTAGTCCAAATTGGACAAGGAGGGGGGGGGGGGGCGCCCCCCTTTCCTTCTCTCTTCTCTCCCTTCCTTCTCCTCTCCTACTCCAACTAGGAAAAGAGGGAGTCCTACTCCCGGTGGGAGTAGGACTCCCCCCTTGGCGCGCCCTCCTCCTTGGTCGTCCGCCTCCCCCGTAGCTCCTTTATATACGGGGGCAGGGGGCACCCCATAGACACAACAATTGATCTGTTGATCTCTTAGCCATGTACGATGCCCCCCTCCACCATAATCCACCTTGGTTATATCGTAGCGGTGCTTAGGCGAAGCCCTGCGACGGTAACTTCATCAACATTGTCACCACACCGTTGTGCTGACGAAACTCTTCCCTGAGCTCTACTGGATCATGAGTCCATGGGACGTCACCGAGCTGAACGTGTGCTGAACGTGGAGGTGTCGTACATTCGGTGTTGAGGATCGGTCGATCGTGAAGACGTACGACTACATCAACCGCGTTGTTCTAACGCTTCTGCTTAACGGTCTACGAGGGTACGTGGACGACACTCTCCCCTCTCGTTGCTATGCATCACCATGATCTTGCTTGTGCGTAGGATTTTTTTTTGAAATTACTACATTCCCCAATAGTGGTATCAGAGCCAGGTTTATGCGTAGATGTTATATGCATGAGTAGAACACAAGTGAGTTATGGGCGATACAAGTCATACTGCTTACCAGCATGTCATACTTTGGTTCGGCGGTATTGTTGGATGAAGCGGCCCAGACCGACATTACGCATACGCTTACGCAAGACTGGTTCTACCGACATGCTTTGCACACAGGTGGCTGGCGGGTGTCAATTTCTCTAACTTTAGTTGAACCGAGTGTGGCTATGCTTGGTCCTTGTGAAGGTTAAAACATCACTAACTTGACGAACTATCGTTGTGGTTTTGATGCGTGGGTAAGAACGGTTCTTGCTTAGCCCGTAGCAGCTACGTAAAACTTGCAACAACAAAGTAGAGGACGCCTAACTTATTTTTGCAGGGCATATTGTGATGTGATATGGTCAAGACATGATGAGATATAAATTGTTGTATGAGATGATCATGTTTTATTAAAGTTATCGGCAACTGGCAGAAGCCTTATGGTTGTCTCTTTATGGCATAAGATGCAAGTGCCATGTAATTGCTTTACTTTATCGCTATGCGATAGCAATAGTTGCAAAAGCAATAGTTGGCGAGACGACCATGTGACGACACATTGATAGAGATCAAGATGATGGAGATCATGGTGTCATGCCGGTGACGATATAGATCATGACGGTACTTTAGAGATGGAGATCAAAGGCGCAAGATGATCATGGCCATATCATGTCACATATTTTGATTGCATGTGATGTTTATACTTTATGCATCTTATTTTGCTTAGTTCGGCGGTAGCATTATAAGATGATCTCTCACTAAATTTCAAGGTAAAAGTGTTCTCCCTGAGTATGCACCATTGCCAAAGTTCGTCGTGCCAAGACACCACGTGATGATCGGGTGTGATAAGCTCAACATTCATCTACAACGGGTGTAAGACAGTTTTACACACGCAAAATACTCGGGTTAAACTTGACGAGCCTAGCATATGCAGATATGGCCTCGGAACACTAGAGACCGAAAGGTCGAGTGTGAATCATATAGTAGATATGATCAACATAGTGATGTTCACCATAGAAAACTACTCCATCTCACGTGATGATCAGACATGGTTTAGTTGATTTGGATCACGTGATCATTTAGATGACTAGAGGGATGTCTATCAAAGTGGGAGTTCTTAAGTAATATGATTAATTGAACTTTAATTTATCATGAACTTAGTTCGGATAGTATTTGCATAACTATGTTGTAGATCAATAGCTCGTGATGTAGCTCCACGTTTATTTTGATATGTTCCTAGAGAAAAACTAAGTTGAAAGATGTCAGTAGCAATGATGCAGATTGGATCCATGATCTGAGGATTATCCTCATTGCTGCACAGAAGAATTATGTCCTTGATGCACCGCTAGGTGACAGACTGATTGCAGGAGCAGATGCAGACGTTATGAACGTTTGGCGAGCTCGATATGATGACTACTTGATAGTTTAGTGCACCATGCTTTGCGGCTTAGAATCGGGGCTTCAAAGATGTTTTGAACTCCATGGAGCATATCATATGTTCCAAGAGTTGAAATTAGTATTTCAGACTCATGCCCATGTCGAAAGGTATGAAACCTTTGACAAGCACTTTGCCTACAATATGGAGGAGAATAGCTCAACTAGTAAGCATGTGCTCAGAATGTCTGAGTACTACAATCACTTGAATCAAGTGGGAGTTAATCTTCCAGATAAGAAAGTGATTGACAGAATTCCCTAGTCACTACCACCAAGTTACTGGAACTTCGTGATGAACTATAATATGCAAGGGATAACAGAAACGATTCCCAAGCTCTTCGTGATGCTGAAATCGACGAAGGTAGAAATCAAGAAAAGCATCAAGTGTTGATGGTTGACAAGACCACTAGTTTTAAGAAAAATGCAAAGGGAAGAAGGGGAACTTCAAGAAGAACGACAAGCAAGTTGCTGCTCAAGTGAAGAAGCCCAAGTCTAGACCTAAACCTGATACTAAGTGCTTCTACTACCAAGGGACTGGTCACTGGAAGCAGAACTGCCCCAAGTATTTGACGGATAATAAGGATGGCAAAAGTGAACAAATGTATATTTGATATACATGTTATTGATGTGTACTTTACTAGTGTTTATAGCAACCCCTCAGTATTTGATACTAGTTCAGTTGCTGAGATTAGTAACTCAAAACGGAAGTTGCGGAATGAATAGAGAATAGTTAAGGGTGAAGTGACGATGTGTGTTGGAAGTGGTTCCAAGATTGATATGATCATCATCGCACACTCCCTATACTTTCGGGATTAGTGTTGAACCTAAATAAATGTTATTTGGTGTTTGCGTTAATCATGAATATGGTTTGATCATGTTTATTGCAATAAGGTTATTCATTTAAATCAAAGAATAATTGTTGTTCTATTTACATGAATAAAACCTTCTATGGTCATACTCTCAATATAAATGGTTTATTGAATCTCGACCGTAGTGACACACATATTCATAATATTGAAGCCAAAAGATGCAAAGTTAATAATGATAGTGCAACTTATTTGTGGCACTGCCGTTTAGGTCATATAGGTGTAAAGCGCATGAAGAAACTCCATGCTGATGGGTTTCTGGAATCACTTGATTATGAATCACTTGATGCTTGCGAACCATGCCTCATGGGCAAGATGACTAATCAGGAACAATGGAGCAACTGACTTATTGGAAATAATACATACTGATGTATGCGGTCTGATGAGTGTTGAGGCTCGCGGCGGGTATCGTTATTTTCTGACCTTCACAGATGATTTGAGCATATATGGGTATATCTACTTGATGAAACATGAGTCTGAAACATTTCAAAAGTTCAAAGAATTTTAGAGTGAAGTGGAAAATCATCGTAACAAGAAAGTAAAGTTTCTGCGATCTGATCGTGGAGGAGAATATTTGAGTTACGAGTTTGGTCTTCATTTGAAACAATGCGGAATAGTTTCACAACTCACACCACCTGGAACACCATAGCGTAATGGTGTGTCCGAACGTCATAACCGTACTTTATTAGATATGGTGTGATCTATGATGTCTCTTACTGATTTATCACTATCATGTTGGGGTTATGCATTAGAGACAGCTGCATTCACGTTAAATAGGGCACCATCTAAATCCAGTAAGACGACACCATATGAAATGTGGTTTGGCTAGAAACCTAAGCCGTCGTTTCATAAAGTTTGGGGCTGCGATGCTTATGTGACAAAATTTCAACCTGATAAGCTCGAACCCAAATCGGAGAAATGTGTCTTCATAGAATACCCAAAGGAAACTGTTGGGTACACCTTCTATCACAGATCCAAAGGCAAGATCTTTGTTGCTAAAAGTGGACCCCTTTTAGAGAAGGAGTTTCTCCTCGAAAGAAGTGAGTGGGAGGAATGTAGAACTTGATGAGGTAATTGTACCTTCTCCCGAATTGGAAAGTAGTTCATCATAGAAATCAATTCCAGTGATCTCTACACCAATTAGTAAGGAAGCTAATGATGATAATCATGAAACTTCAGATCAAGTTACTACCGAACCTCGTAGGATAACCAGAGTATGGTCCGCACCAGAGTGGTACGGTAATCCTTTCTAGAAGTCATGTTACTAGACCATGACGAATCTACGAACTATGAGGAAGCGATGATGAGCCCAGATTCCGCGAAATGGCTTGAGGCCATGAAATCTGAGATGGGATCCATGTATGAGAACAAAATATGGACTTTGATTGACTTGCCCAATGATCGGTGAGTCATTAAGAATAAATGGATCTTCAAGAGGAAGACGAACGCTGATAGTAGTGTTACTATCTACAAAGCTTGAATTGTCGCAAAATGTTTTTGACAAGTTCAAGGTGTTGACTACGATGAGACTTTCTCACTCATATCGATGCTTAAAAGTCTGTCCGAATCATGTTAGCAGTTGCCGTATTTTATGGAATATGGCAAATGGATGTCAAAATTGTATTCCTTAATGGATTTCTTAAAGAAGAGTTGTATATGATGCAACCAGAAGGTTTTGTAAATCCTAAAGGTGCTAACAAAGTGAGCAAGCTCCAGCGATCCATCTATGGACTGGTGCAAGCATCTCGGAGTTGGAATATACGCTTTGATGAGTTGATCAAAGCATATAGTTTTATACAGACTTGCGGTGAAGCCTGTATTTACAAGAAAATGAGTGGGAGCACTACAACATTTTTGATAAGTATATGTGAATGACATATTGTTAATCAGAAATAATGTAGAATTTTCTGGAAAGCATAAAGAAGTGTTTGAAAAGAGTTTTTCAAAGAAAGACCTCAATGAAGCTGCTTACACATTGAGCATCAAGATCTATAGAGATAGATCAAGACGCTTGATAAGTTTTTTCTATGAGTACATACCTTGACAAGATTTTGAAGTAGTTCAAAATGGAACAGTCAAAGAAGGAGTTCTTGCCTGTGTTGCAAGGTGTGAAGTTGAGTAAAGACTCAAAACCCGACCACAGCAGAAAATAGAAAGAGAATGACAAGTCATTCCCTATGCCTCGGTCATAGGTTCTATAAAGTATGCTATGCTGTTTACCAGTCCTATTGTATACCTTAGCATCTTGCTGGCAAGGGAGTACAATAGTGATCTAGGAGTAGATCACTGGACAGTGGTCAAAATTATCCTTAGAGGACCGAGGAAATATTTCTTGGTTATGGAGGTGATAAAAAGAGTTTGTCGTAAAGAGTTACGTCGATGCAAGATTTTTACGTCGATCTAGATGACTCTAAGTCTTGATCTGGATACATATTGAAAGTGGGAGCAATTAGCTAGAGTAGCTCCGTGCAGAGCATTGTAGACATAGAAATTTGCGAAATACATACGGATCTGAATGTTGCAGACCCGTAGGCTAAACTTCTCTCACAAGCAAAACATGATCACTCTTTGGGTGTTAATCACATAGCGATGTGAACTATATTATTGAATCTAGTAAACCCTTTGGGTATTAGTCACATGGAGATGTGAACTAATCACATAAAGATGTGAACTAGATTATTGACTCTAGTGCAAGTGGGATACTGAAGGAAATATGCCCTAGAGGCAATAATAAAGTTATTACTTATTTCCCTATATCATGATAAATGTTTATTATTCATGCTAGAATTGTATTAACCGGAAACTTAGTACATGTGTGAATACATAGACAAACAGAGTGTCACTAGTATGCCTCTACTTGACTAGCTCGTTGAATCAAAGATGGTTAAGTTTCCTAGCCATAGACATGAGTTGTCATTTGATTAACGGGATCACATCATTAGAGAATGATGTGATTGACTTGACCCATTCCGTTAGCTTAGCACGATGACCGTTTAGTTTGTTGCTACTGCTTTCTTCACGACTTATACATGTTCCTATGACTATGAGATTATGCAACTCCCGAGTATCGGAGGAACACTTTGTGTGCTACCAGACATCACAACGTAACTGGGTGATTATAAAGGTGCTCTACAGGTGTCTCCGATGGTTCTTGTTGAGTTGGCATAGATCAAGAATAGGATTTGTCACTCCGATTGTCGGAGAGGTATCTCTGGGCCCTCTTGGTAATGCACATCACTATAAGCCTTGCAAGCAATGCAACTAATGAGCTAGTTGCGGGATGATGCATTACAGAACGAGTAAAGAGACTTGCCGGTAACGAGATTGAGCTATGTATTGAGATACCGACGATCGAATCTCGGGCAAGTAACATACCGATGACAAAACAGCGTATGTTCTTATGCGGTTTGACTGATAAAGATCTTCGTAGAATATGTAGGAACCAATATGAGCATCCAGGTTCCGCTATTGGTTATTGATCGGAGACGTGTCTCGGTGATGTCTACATAGTTCTCGAACCCGTAGGGTCCGCACGCTTAAAGTTCTGTGACGATCGGTATTATGAGTTTTTGTGTTTTGATGTACCGAAGGTAGTTCGGAGTCCCAGATATGATCACGGACATGACGAGGAGTCTCGAAATGGTCAAGACATAAAGATCGATATATTGGATGACTATGTTCGGATACCGAAAAGGTTCCGGGATGTTTCGGACATTTACCGGAGTACCGGGGGGTTACCAGAACCCCCCCGGGAGTATATTGGGCCTAATGGGCCTTAGTAGGAGAAGAGGAGGGGAAGCCAAGGGAAGCCGTGTGCCCCTTCCTCTCTAGTCCGAATTGGACAAGGAGGGGGGGCGGCGGCGCCCCCCTTTCCTTCTCTCTTCTCTCACTTCCTTCTCCTCTCCTACTCCAACTAGGAAAAGAGGGAGTCCTACTCCCGATGGGAGTAGGACTGGGAGTAGGACTCCCCCTTGGCGCGCCCTCCTCCTTGGCCGACCGCCTCCCCTAGCTCCTTTATATACAGGGCAGGGGGCACGCCATAGACACAACAATTTATCTGTTGATCTCTTAGCCGTGTGCGGTGCCCCCCTCCACCATAATCCACCTCAGTTATATCGTAGCAGTGCTTAGGCGAAGCCCTACGACGGTAACTTCATCAACATCGTCACCACGCCGTCGTGCTGACGAAACTCTTCCCTGAGCTCTACTGGATCGTGAGTTCGCGGGATGTCACCGAGCTGAACGTGTGCTGAACGCGGAGGTGCCGTACGTTCGGTGCTGAGGATCGGTCGATCGTGAAGACGTACGACTACATCAGTCGCGTTGTTATAACACTCCCGCTTAATGGTCTACGAGGGTACGTGGACGACACTCTCCCCTCTCGTTGCTATGCATCACCATGATCTTGCGTGTGCGTAGGAATTTTTTTGAAATTACTACGTTCCCCAACAATAAGGACACGGTGCACATCCACAATGGAAGCGCCTCGCAGCGCCTCCAGCAGATTATTCGGTGCCCCTGGTTGGACAGGGGTCACCGGCGAAATAGGCATCCCCCCTTCTTTCGAAGGAGGTTGTGTGCCAGATTCCGAAGCCGCATCGGTCTCCGAAATTGAGTCTGGTTGAGGCCCGAACTGAATACGGTCCTCCCCACCAGTCTCCATGGGGTTTGATTCCCCTTGGTGTCCGGCGACGGGGGTTTCGCCTTCTGGCGCCACTTGAGCCTCTCCCCCGCCTGGAACAGTCCTTCGGGACAACACCTCCGCATCGTCCTTGGCCTGGGGGGAGTGAGCGGCTTGCGGTGAATCGCTGGCCATCGCCTTGGAATCCAGCGAGCCTCCCGACGAGGATCACGGGGAGCTGTTGCGGGCCGGACTACAATAACATAAGCAATCATATCAATACAATGAGAAGGAGAAACTTTATGGGCAGATGTAAGTCTTAGCACTTACGATGCGGTCCGCGGCTTGGTGCGGGGGCGTTGCTCCGGACTGCTTTCAGCGTCCCATGCAGAGCTGCCCATGAGTGGGCCTTTCCCTTTCTTGGGCACCTCCGCCTCCAGAATGGTGGAGGCCACCCTCTTCTTCTTCCCCTCATCAGGGGAAGGGTTTTTTCCCTCCTCCTCCTCATCGTCGTCGTCTTCAACGGCGGAGGAAGGAGTCTTTGTCTTCGGACGTTGCGTCTGAAGCACCCTTGCGGCGGCGGCCACTCCAGACCCCCTTGGCCTTCCCTGTGGCCTTCTTCTCTGGCGCCTTGTAGGGCACCGGTACTAGCATCTTCGCTAAACGTGGGATGACTGGTTCTTCAGGCAGCGGGGCCGGACATTGGATCCGCTTCGCCCTCTCCATCCAGTCCTGAAGAATCAATGACGATAAAAGCTTAGACATCATCCTTGAAACAAGCAAGTAAGGGATGCAGTAAGAATGATATACCTCGTTGGTGAGGTGGTTGATGTCATGCTCGCGGTCCGAATCTGTGGCCGGCGGTGTTTCGTTGCCCTTAAAAAGCAACCTCCAAGCATCTTTGTGAGTGGTTTCGAAGAGCCTCTTCAGGGTATGGTGCTTCTTCGGATTGAACTCCCATAGGGGGCGGCTTCGGCTTTGGCATGGAAGAATCCGACGAACTAGCATCACCTGGATTATATCGAAGAGTTTGATATCTCTATCCACCATGCTTTGAATGCGCATTTGCAGTGCTGTCAGCTCGTCTGGCGAACACCAGTTCAGGCCCTTCTCGACCCAGGAGGTGAGTCGCATGGGAGCGCCAGAGTTGAATTCGGCAGTTGCGGTCCAGGTGGTGCTGCGGGGTTCTGTGATATAGAACCAATGTTACTGTCATTCTTTTACAGTCTCCACGAAAGTGCCTTTCGGCCAGGAGACATTGGCCAACTTTCTCACCATGGCGCCTCCACACTCCGCGTGCTGGCCATCCACCACCTTCGGCTTCACATTGAAGACCTTGAGCCACAGCCCGAAGTGGGGCTGGATGTGGGGGAAGGCTTCACACACGATGACGAACGCTGAGATGTTGAGGAGGGAGTTCGGGGATAGATCATGGTAGTCTATCCCATAGTAGAACATCCGACCGTGGATGAAGGGGTGGAGTGGAAACCCTAACCCGCGGAGGAAATGAGGGATGAATACTACCCTCTCGTTGGGCTTCGGCGTGGGAATGATTTGTCCCTGGGCCGAAAGGCGGTGGGCGATTCCCTTCGCCAGGTACCCGACCGCCCGAAGCTCGGCGATGTCCTCCTCCTGGATGGAGGAGGCCATCCACTTGCCTTGACCTCCCGATCCGGACATGGTTGAGTGCTTGCTCGAGACGGAGAAGATGAGAACTTGGGCGCTGGAGCTCAAGAATGGAAGGGCGAAGGAAGAGAGAAGGCGTGGGTGAAGAAAAGGGATTCTTATCTCCTTATAAAGGCAGTAAATATTGGACGCCTCCCCACTCGCCTTAAAATTCGCCTACTCCCGAAGGCTGTGTAAACGGCACGGTTGGGTTACCCACGCCCGTATTGATGAGAATCCCATAATAAGGGGACACGATCTCTGCTTTGACAAGACGTACCAATGGAAACCGCATCTCGAAACGTGTAGTGACAGACAAAAAATGGTCTGGACACGTCGATACATCTGAAGACTATTTTGGAGTTTGGAAGAAGGAACCCGCCTTTCAATGCCGAAGATAGGCTACGCATCGTATACCTTGTCATTGAAGCCAGGTTTAGGGGCTACTAAGGGAGTCCTGGACTAAGGGGTCCTCGAGCGTCCGGCCTGTTAGCCATGGGTCAGACTGATGGGCTGTGAAGATACGAAGACCGAAGACTACACCCATGTACGGATGAGACTCTCCTTGGTGTGGAAGGCAAGATTGACGACTAAATATGTAGATTCCTTTCTTTGTAACCGACCTTGTGTAACCCTAGATCCTCCCGGTGTCTATATATACCAGAGGACTTAGTCCGGAGGGAGAGAGACATTATCATAACTACACAAGCTAGACCTCTAGGGTTTAGCCATTACGATCTCGTGGTAGATCAACTCTTGTAATACTCATATTCATCAAGATCAATCAAGCAGGACGTAGGGTATTACCTCCATAAAGAGGGCCTAAACCTGGGTAAAACACTGCGTCCCCTGTCTTCCATTACCATCGACCTTAGACGCACAGTTCGGGACCCCCTATCCGAGATCTGCCGGTTTTGACACCGACAAGGGGCGTTAAACAATAGCGCTTGCTGGGAGGCAACCCAATTTTATTTTTATTATTGATTTTGTGTTCCTGTTTTTGAATAAATTTATCATCTAGCCTTTGGTTAGATGTGTTTTCATGTTTTAATTTAGTGTTTGTGCCAAGTAAGACCTTTGGGATAGTTTGGAACATTGTTGATTTGATCTTACTGAAAAATAGAAACTTTTGCGCCCAGTAAAATAATTTTCATTTATTAACGAAGCATAAAAAAATCAGGGAGAACGTTTCATCATGTTTTATGATACAGAGCCGTCGCCACCTCCTGTTCTTCGTCGGGAGGCTTGATCTGGAGTCCATTTGAAGCTCCGGAGAGGGGAATTTGTCGCCGTCGTCATCAACAACCTTGTGATGCTTACCGTTGGGAGTGAGTAATTCCATCATAGGCATACTGGAGGTAGATGGATATGGATGAGATTCGTCATGTAATCGAGTCAATTTGTTATGGCTTGATCCCTAGTATCCACTATGTTTTGAGATTGATCTTGCTATGACTTTGCTATGCTTAACGGTTGTTACTGGGGCCCGAGTACCATGATTTCATATCTGAACCTATTATGTTTTTATGAATATATTTGAGTTCTTGATCCTATCTGCAAATTATATGTACGTATTATTATTTTGATCCGTAGACCCCATTGTAATTTGAGGAGTTCATGTATTCACTATTTGCTAATGCTTTGTTCCGATTCTCTATTAAAATGAGCGCCTTATTTACCCTTAGTTTCCATTAGGACTCCGCTATCATGGGAGGGTAGGACAAAAGATGTCATGCAAGTTCTTACCGCAAGCACGTATGACTATATACGGAATACATGCCTATATATGATTGATGAATTCGAGCTATTATGTATTGCTTTAGGTTGTGACTATTACATAATGAATGTCATCCAAATATCCATTGCCAGTCCATGCCTACGCTTTTACTATATTGTCTTTGCTCAAGTTACTATTACTGTTGCGGCTACACTTGCTACAAAACTGCTACTGCTACTGCTACTGTTACTATTGCTACTACTGCTTCCATATTATTTTGCTACTAATAAATTGCTGCAACAAAGTGACTTCTCTGGTGTGGTTGAATTGACAACTCAACTGCTAAGGATTATACATATTCTTTGACTCTCCTTGTGTCGAATAAATAAATTTGGGTGAAATACTACCCTCGAAGACTGTTGTGATCCCCTATACTTGTGGGTCATTAAGATGCCACGAGAAGAATGAAATCTAATGATTACTTGGGATTTGGTGATAATGCTACGAAAAGAGTTCCACCCTCAGTGTTGGTTAGAAATTTCTTTGAGCACACTAATAATAAATTTGAATGGATTGTTAGGGGAGTGAATGCTGGATTCATAGACAATCTATTTAGGCATACCACTAGGAACCCCATAGAAGACGAAATAACTATTATATATGAGGGATTTCTAGTAGATGAACCACCCCCACGAGATTTGAGTTCAAGGATCTTAAAATCACTAAATATAGTCCTTTCTATTATTTATGTTTGTCTACTAGGAAACTTGCTATAGAAAGTAAGGAACATGAATGGGAAATGAATGATGAAAAACATGATCATTGTATCCTAACTAGCTAAAAGGCATTAACGAAAAGTGCTTGTTGGGAGGCAACCCAATATGTTTTTATTTTTTGTTTTAGTCAATATGGTTATCGCTATTGTAATGATCATACATGTGACGTTTGAGCAACCCCAAAGTCCATCGTACGGTAAGAAGTGACTACGAACTCTCATGGTCTAAGGAGCAAAATCACATGTTAACACTCTGTGTTATTACAATTGATTACAGACGATATTATCTGAACTCATAACAAACAAGTTTGGGTCGATTCAATACGATCGTTCTTCCAACGTCATAATCTCAATGTTGTTTTAGGACTATCGTTTTTCACTGAATATGAGTTTTTCACACGTGCATATGAGTTTTTCACTGAATCGCATATTCCAGGATCATAACGGTTATAGCATGAAATATAAACACTTAATTATGAATATGGAAACATAATAATACAATATTATTGCCTCTAGGTCATATTTTCAACAGTCAAGGATTCAGATAACCCCGTATACAATTCCATTTGTCTAGCGATATATCACTTGCCCAAGATTCGATCGTCGGTATCGCCATACCTAATTCAATCTCGTTACCGGAAAGTCCTCTTTACTTGTTCCGTAATACAATATCCCCATGACTAAACACATTTTTCACATTCTTGCAAGCTACTTAGGATGTTGTGTACCAAGAGAGCCTAGAGATATCTCTGTCGCATGGAATGACAAATCTCAGTCTTGGTCCATGCAAACCCAACTAGTATCTTCTAAGACAGCGGAAGAGCATATTTATGATCATCCAGTTACGAAGTGACGTTTGATACCCATAAAGCATTCTTCCGATATTAGGGAGTGGCATGGTCTCATGATCTAAGGAATAGACACTTGACATTGAGAAAGATGTAGCAAATAAACTAAGTGACACGATCAGATGCTAAGCTTTTGATTGAGTATGTCCATCACCTCATTCTCCTAATGATGTTTTCTCATTAATAAATGACAACTCATGTATATGGTTAGGAAACCTTAACCATCTTTAATCAACGAGCTAGTCTAGTAGAGGCTCACTAGGGACACAATGCTTGTTTATGTATCCACACATGTATTTGAGTTTTTGATTAATACAATTATACCATGGAGAATAAACACTTATCAAGAACAAGGAAATATAATAATAACAACTTTACTACTACCTCTAGGACACATTTCCAACACCCTCTGTCCACGCCGCCATGGCGTCGACCACCACCCTCCTATCTACCGCCGTCACCGCGAGCTCCCCACGCCCGCGCTCCCGCTGGAATCCGTGGGCTGCGGGCTTTGGTCAGAGCATAACGCAGCGCCTTCCTTTGCCTCCTCCCCTATTCCTCGAAGCCCAACCTCTCCGGTAGCCTCCACCGTAGCCGTGGCGCGCGAGCTTGGCTCCACATGCCCTCCACGAGCGGCCGTCGCGGACGCACTCCTCAAACGGGGGAAGAAGGGGTAGCCACGTATGTCAAAGAAGAGGTTGGGCGTTGATTAGCCATGACCACCGGCGGGGAGATGCTGGAGACGCGAGAGGCACAAGTAGCTCTGCAGGGTGGAGTGCGGGTGGGTGAACACGGCGCCGACGGAGAAGAATCTCGCACGGGAAGGTGGGCGGTGGGGGTGGAAGTGAGTGTGGAAGGAGATGGGATAAGGTCAGGCTGGTGGGGAGAAGAGAGCCAGGATCGTTCGCAACGGGGTGGAATAACACCGAGCGCCTAGGCTATCTCACGTGGTACACCAGGACGCATCAAGATCTGTGCGGCTAATCCGACGATAGTCAATGCGTTCGGCAGGGATCCTTTAAAACCTGATGTTCAGAGTTTATCTTTCCGTAGTTATTCGTGCTCTCCCCAACTGTGCTCGCCCATGGCTCATTTTTTGTTTTTGTTTTTTGAGAATATCTCTCACCCATGGCTCATAGGCTCGTTGCTCTTTTTTTTTTTGAGAAAAGGCTCATGGGCTCGTACTCCACAAAGAGACGTTCGCAGGACAGCATGCACGAGTT
Organism: Triticum aestivum; assembly: GCF_018294505.1. NCBI lineage: Eukaryota > Viridiplantae > Streptophyta > Magnoliopsida > Poales > Poaceae > Triticum > Triticum aestivum. The sequence continues at coordinate 586,479,489 of NC_057806.1, read as the reverse complement.
TGACCCATGCAAAAAATCTGAGCCCAACCCACCTAACCCCGTAAGCGCTAGGGTTAGCTTCGTCCCCCAAATCTGTCGAGCGCCGCCCATCTCTCCTCTCGTCTCCTCTCCCGCGACCCCTGCCGCCACCTCCCTCACCCTCTCCGGCGACTGAGCGCCGCGTCGGACGCCCCCTATTCCTCCCCTTCTCCCCCGCCGCCAGTCAGCTCGTCGTCTCCCTGTTCGGCACCACCAAGCACCAACGACACCCAGACCGGCCCCGTCCCAGGTCGCCGCCACCAAGCACCGCCGACGTCGCCCTAGGATCAGCCCCACAACAGCTCACCGCCGTCAAGCACCACCGGCGCCATCCCAGCTCTCCCCGCCCCAGATCGCTCCACTCTTGCTGCCGATTTCACTGCAGGATACGCCTCGTCATTTGCAAAATGCCCCCTTTTGATTTTGTCGAAACAAAGCTTTACAACAAATAGGCGGAACGAGGAGGGCCCACCAGTGAAGGCCAGGCCCACGGGGGTATAGTCGGCGGCCCGGTCCATCAAAGCAGCACGCAGAGGCCACCAAGAAGAAGAGCACGGATTGACATTGACGACTGCTCGCTCGGCTCGGCTCGGCCTCATTCCACAACAGGAGGCCAAGAAGAGATCCTCCTCCAAGCATCCGTCGCCGGCCGGCGATGTCTTCCAGCAGGTTCTCGCCGGCGCTGCAGGCGTCGGACCTCAACGACTTCATCGCCCCCTCGCAGGACTGCATCGTCTCCCTCAACAAGAACTCCGCCGCCAGCCGCCTCCCGGTACCCTGTCCTGCCCTGCCGCCCCTTCTCCCCAAATTGTTTCTTTTTCTGTGTCCTTTGCCCTAGTATTTGGTTCTGGGGCGGGAGCTTTTGCCCGCCCTGCTCTTCGTTGCTGCCCCGCGCCACCCCCCTGCAGCTGCAGAGCACCGCAGTCTGAGTTCGCGCATTATGTATATATTTTTGCTTTCGGGCGGTGATGCGCCATTTATCCTCGCAGTATTGATAGTAAGAGTAGAAGATTGTGGAACGGTGAGCAGGGTTGAGCTTTCTCTCCTGCTGTTTGGTTATCTTAGGATTAGGAATCGATTGGGGGAATTGGAATTCCAGTTCAAATCCCTTCCAGCCTGAAGGGGATTGAGTAGGATTATACAAGGCATAGAAAGAAGCCCCTATTCTTTACTTTTTTTCTCCTTCCTAATACAGACATATGTCTGGCTAATCAGTAGTATCCTTCATGGAAACTAGAATAATTAGGTCTAGAGTTCCACACCAAATAGCCATGGTATTTTATTTTTACTTCATAGCAAGCTCGTTTGAACCAAATTAAAAGTTCAGCATCAGCTGTTAGGCGCAAACAGAACGGAAGGCAAAGTGTACGGCGATGCTGAATGAGATCATTGGTTTCTCCCAACATGTTGCATTGCAATTTTTAGTAGCATCACTTATTCAAAATCATCAGCTAGGCAAATATACCATTTGTGTGGTGTTTGGACATTGATCCTGGTGCTTCACTTGATTATCTCCTGGTGCTTACGATTTCCTTTGTTTTTACAACTTCCCATGAGCTTAGTAACAGCCGCCGCACTTGTGTTGACTTATTAATCTGTCCTTTAAGGAAATGTTACTTCTCTATCTCAATTTCCAGGACGATCTACCTGCTAAGTTTGACAACTTGGTCAAACCACTGTCGAAGTCGTAGATACATTTCTGCACAACTAAACTAATAAATTAACTTCACATTAGCACAAACAGAACTTCGTAAATTCATCTTTGTTGCACCTCACCTAACCCATTTCCCTTCCCCATGCAATTCTCATATATTCCTGACATTTCCATTTTACAGATTAAAAAAAAGCAAGTTGTGGTGAGTACAAAACCTCCAGAAGAATCGGTCAAGATTTCTCTCAAGGACTGTTTAGCTTGCAGGTTATTACCAATTTTGTAGCCCTCGCCTCAACTGTAAAAGTAGTGACCTGCCCAAATGTAAATAATGCTGACGGCTTCCTTTGATCTCATAGTGGTTGCATAACATCAGCAGAGACAGTTATGCTTGAGAAGCAAAGCTTGGATGACTTCGTTACTCGCATCAACTCTGGCAAAACCGTCATCGTATCTGTGTCTCCCCAGTCAAGAGCATCATTAGCTGCATTCTTTGGTCTTTCTCAGTCACAGGTAATTCTATGTGCTTCACCTGACCACTACCTAGTCAAAATTGTCACCATATAAGGTGTTTTGTAATGTTTTCCCTAAATTAGTGTCTTTCCACTTTAGCTGAATGATAAGTACTCTGTAAATAATGATAACAAACACATAATGCAATTTTTGTTATCTTCAGGTTTTCAGAAAACTAACTGCTCTGTTCAAGTCGATGGGCGTGAAGGCAGTGTATGACACAAGTAGTAGTCGAGATCTGGCCCTAATTGAGGCATGCAATGAATTTATTTCACGCTATAAGCTGAGTCAATTGTCTAGCGACAAAGAAGTTGGAACAAGTCTTCCTGTGCTTTCATCTGCATGTCCAGGTAAAAACATTTACGCGAAATATGTGTCAATTTCGCTACTATGCAGTTTCCTATGTACTATTGATATTCCCTTACTAGTTGGTTATTTACATACCATCTATCACTATATGTGAATCTCTTCCTCTTTGCAGGTTGGATATGCTATGCTGAAAAGACTCTTGGTTCATATATCTTGCCCTACATCTCATCTGTAAAGAGTCCCCAACAAGTGATTGGTGCAGCTATCAAGCATCACATGGTTGAAAAACTTGGTCTCAAGTGAGTAATTTGCCCTAGTTCTAGACCTAAGGATGTTATTTTCAGATCTTTGATCAGACATGAAAAAGTTAGTACTTCCTTTTGTCTGAAATTGGACTTCTTTTTTACTTCACAAAGTTTTTTTTCTTGTATATAAGTATAAGATCAAGCAAGTATATTTCATGAAAAATCTGGATATACAATTTTCTGGTGACCAGTCCAAAATATCTTGAGAGACACATATGATTTTTGACGTTTTCTTGTGACCAACTGTTTGTGACATGAGGTTTTTCCTGGTCTTTGCAATGTAATATCTCCATTTGCTGAATTGGATGATTATTTCAAATAAAAACTACTCTGATTATGAACTATCATTTTGTGATATTTTTGTTTGTGATCATACTTGAATGTACTGTGTAGGCCGTATGATGTGTATCATGTTACTGTGATGCCCTGTTATGATAAAAAACTTGAAGCTGTCCGGGGCGACTTTGTTTTCTCAGTGGAAGAAAAGGAAGTTACAGAGGTGGACTCGGTATTGACAACTGGTGAAGTGTTGGACTTGATACAGGTTACTAATTTATTTCCTGCAGTTGCTTGTATGTTTTGAAAAACTCCATGCTTATATCAGTTTCATGGTTGTGCAGTCCAAATCTGTTGATTTCAAGACAATGGAGGAATCTCCTTTGGACAGATTGTAAGCTCCTTGTATGCTTGATGTTCCGTCCCTCCGGATAAAATTTGAATGAAATCCAATGCAGAAATATATGTTTATATGTTCTGTTCAACTAGTACTACTATTTAGAATTTAGCGAAGCTTTGATTTAATCAACTGTCGAGACAAAGAAAGATAAAAGTAATTTTATATGGTTACATTTATGCTTCATCTTTTTCTGATAATTCATGTGTACTTTCATTGCAACACAGATTAACAAATGTTGATGATGGTGGTCATCTATATGGGGTTTCTGGTGGCTCGGGTGGTTATGCGGAAACCATCTTTCGTTATGCAGCACGTGCGCTCTTTAATAGGGAAATAGAAGGCCCACTTGATTTCAAAATCTTGCGAAATTCAGATTTCCGTGAAGTTACACTGGAGGTAATTCATTGCCCCATCCATCCCCAACTGGCCTCGAAAAGCCACTCTTGCTGTGGCCGTCACATCATTGTGTATATAACACATGTTTATGCTAACAGGTGGAGGGAAGACCTGTTTTGAAGTTTGCCCTTTGTTACGGGTTCAGAAACCTACAGAACATTGTTAGGAAGGTTAAGATGGGAAAATGTGAATACCAATTTATTGAAGTTATGGCTTGCCCTTCAGGTACTTCATTTATGACACTGCTGCATGGTGTCTTTTAGTAACTTTTTTCTGAGCTGTAGGATCTAGATACCCTCTACAATACACTGATTATTGCCCTGCAGGTTGTCTGAACGGGGGAGGTCAAATAAAACCTGCTAAAGGCCAATCTCCCAAGGATCTCATCCAACAACTAGAGGGTGTGTACATGCAAGATGTAAGTTGTAGCATGCTCACTACATTTCATCTTGGTTGTAGGGCCTTGCTTCTGTTTGCGATTTTAACTTTATATCCCTACTGACCCATTCAAGTTTTATGTCCAACTTCTCTGCTATACTTCTGCAGCTTAGTTGCAGGTTCTGTCCAATTCAGGCCCAGCATGCTACTGATACAGTACTTTTTACCATTTAAGAAAACGAGAAAAGAAGCATGTTGAACTCTTAGTGCCTATTACACCTTGTCATTGTAGTTTTGGAAGGCCGTGCGTAATTTCTGAACTCACTAGCCATTTGGTTGTGTCTTATTATCCTGCTCCAGTTTGCTGACATCGTATATTCTCCTTAATCTTGCTGTCATTGCCACAAGAACATTTTTACTTGTTGCCAGTCATTATATGCTGCCACTAACTTTAAACCTTGTGAACCAGGTATCAGTATCCAATCCCTTTGATAACCCGATTGCGAAAAGGTTATACGACGATTGGCTCGTGCAACCTGGTTCAGACAACGCGAAGAGGTACTTGCACACACAGTATCACCCCGTGGTGAAAAGCGTGACTTCGCAGCTGCAGAACTGGTAATGCTGGCAAAGATCGGTTCGTCGCGTCGAGAATTCATTAATCATATGGTCTCCTAAGAAACCAAGAGGCATGCTGCCGAAACATCGGCAACACTAGAAGACACAAGCATCATTGTGAAGGGTGTTTTGCTTGAGGGCGAAATGAGTTTTGCTAGGCCGTAGGTTTTCCACCTGCTTTTCTTGGTGATCTTGTGTAATATTGCCCCACAGAGAGATAAACAAACAGTGACAGATAGTAAATTGTACTAGTAACATGTAAAGATGAACAAAATAGGCGGTGATCTTTTTCCCGCCTCAGGAAACAGCTGTTGATCTCTGATGATTTCATGCCGCATCGTCCTGCGATGTCTTGTTCCTTGCAACTACTATTATTGTGGAATTATTCATTTCCTGAAGGACAGCGAGAGCTCTGCATTGCCTAGAGGACCCCAATCATTGGCTCGTTATGAAACTCGGACACACCTGTCGTTGGCATTTATCTTATGAGATGAAGACATCAAATTGGTTTGCAGAGCGGATTAAGAATTATAGGAAAAAAAAAAGACATGTACAGACGACGAACTCCTCATTGTGTCTCACTTATATGTGCGTGCAACGGGGTTGTGAGATCAGCTGGTTTCCAACATGATAAAATTGCATCGGTAAATTTTTATTTTTGGAGAGCAACCGTCAGATCAGCGGCGTTTTCTTTATTTTCCTTTCTAGTTCAATTTTGTTTAGCAGTGCAAAAAAAAAAGAACGCCGACCGTGGGGATCGAACCCACGGCCACGTGGTTAAAAGCCACGCGCTCTACCACTGAGCTAGGTCGGCTATTATGTATTAATTGGACAAGTTATTTAATTTTCAAATTTTACTAGTGTACTTAGCTCAAGAAAGCATGACGGCAGTGTTAAAAAGAAAACATGACGACATCACACGACGGTCCTTTTTTTTGTTTGCGAGAAAAACTTCCAGTCCATTCACCTTCAATCATGACAATACAGTCCTTGGGAAAAAATAGATGTCAATAAACAAAATGTAAAAATAAAATTGTAGTAAAATGCTGGTGTGGTGTTTTTTTATGCCGCATTGTCTTGCAGTGTCTTCTTCCTTGTTTATCGTAAAGAAATGACTTTATCCTTGTCTGGCACATTGTCCTGTGTGTACTATCATTTTAACACCCTTGCTGTCGTATCATGGAATTTTTTGTGTCAAGAACAACGGGCACTGTTATATAGCCGATAACTTTTAGACGACACGCAGATGACGTTTCCATCTAGCCATTCTTATTTGTGTTTCTAGAGCATTTGACGATGCAGAGACTTTTATCAGGTGGATGTCGTGCACATGACGTCGTGTGCACATCAATTCTGTATTCTACTTGCGTAGGATTGTCGTTGACATTTATCTACTGGAGGTGAAGACACCAACCAAATTGGGCTTCGCAAAGCGGATTAAAACTGCCAACATTGTACATGAATGAGACAAATTCCTTCCTCATCGTGCTAATTTCTATTCCTTCGCAAAGCGTGTTATGTACATGCAACGAGAATTGTGAGATAGCTGATTTCCAAGATGAGAAATTGCTTAGGTAAATGAAAATTTCCTATTTTTGGAGCAAATGTGAGATCAGCCGATTTCCTCCGTTTTTTGTGTGGTGTTTCTTTTTTTGAGCAAAAGAGAGGCCTCCCTCTTTGATTTCATATAAAGAAACCAAATAGTCTTTTACAAACTACCAAATTCCAAACTCCGAACCAAGCTCAAAAGCTACCGAACACCACATCACCAAATTTGCATCACTTGGACTCGAAGATCACCAGCACAAAGAAGGATCATGCAAGATCCATACGAGTCCAGTCCAGAACAAGGCTGGAAACTTTCGCATCTTTGGACTCCACACATACTGACAGTGCAGATTTTGTCCTAAGAGCACATAAAAGGGAAATTAAAAACAAGCTAAGATGCAGCAATGACTACAGTGAGATGTTCGGTGAAGCACGCCCTACCAATCTTCAGGAGGAGGTGAGAGATACTCTGAATATTTAGAATGCTGGTTTCGAGGAGAAATACTTGGGTATTCCAACGCCCAATTGTCGTATGTCCAAAGGCAAGTTTCAAAATTTACAAGCACAACTCTTGAAAAGACTTGTCCAATGGGGTGATGGCCATCTTGCTCAGCCAGGCAGGGAAGTTCTTATTAAATCAGTGGCGCAAGCACTTCCTACATATATTATGGGTGTTTTTAAACTGCCTTTTTCTATGTGTGATAATTTAACAAACATGATGCGGAACTTCTATTGGGGTTCGAGGGAAGGAAAACGAAAGGTTCATTGGAAGGCTTGGCAAAAACTCCAGCAGCCAAAATGTAAAGGCGGAGCTGGGTTTCGGGACTTTCGGATATTCAATCAAGCACTACTCGCGCGCCAGGCATGGAAACTATTGACAAAGCCGGATAGCCTATGTGCTCAACTTCTTAAAGCTCGGTATTATCCAAATGGGAAGCTAGAGGACACTGTGTTCGTAGGTAATGCCTCATCTAACGTGGACGGCGCTTTCTCATGGCCTGGATCTTTTGAAGAAGGGGCTGATTTGGAGAGTCGGCAATGGCCAGCAGATAAGAATCTGGCGAGACAGTTGGATTCCAAGGCCTTTCTCATATAAACCTATCTCGCCACAGGGCACGTGTCGGTTCCGCTTTGTCTCCCAGCTGCTCAAAAACAATGGTTCATGGAATGTAAATTTGCTCCAGTCTATTTTCTTGCCATGTGATGTTACATAGATCCTAAAAATTAGAGCCTCGCCAAGACTTGGAGATGACGTGCTTGCATTGGGACCCGGAAGATTGGGAGCCTTCTCTGTGAAATCTGCTTACAACATGGCTTTTGAAGAAACCTGCAGAATGACTTCGGTTGCAACTAGTTCGGCGCCTCATGGTCGTAGGACGTGTTGGAAAATGATATGGGGTAGCAACGTCCCACCTACAATCAAGAATTTTGCATGGCGTGTGGCTGTGAACTCGCTTCCAACTTGGGAAAATAAACACAAGCGAGGACTAGAGGAGTCAAATGTGTGCCCAGTGTGCGACAGAGAAACTAAATCTTCCTTCCATGCTTTATGTCGATGTCCCCTAGCCGTGGACCTTTGGAACTATATGGGGGAGGCATAGCGTCTGCCAAGATTGGGAGATATCAGTAACACGGGGACCGATTGGCTCCTTGATATTTTATTTTCGCTAAGTGAGATTGAACGGGCGATGCTACTCTTCACACTATGGAGGTGCTGGCACAATCGGAATGAGGTTGTTCATGGCAAGATTCCACCTCCGATGGATGTCTCACTAGTAGAAAAAGGGTCATTTGTCCCCGTTCATAAGGCCCATCTGTCCGGTTGCGGAACCGGGACTAAAGGGTCGTTACTAATGCCCTTGGCCTTTAGTCCCGGATCTTATACGAACCGGGACAGATGGGCCTCCACATGGCCGCTGTGGCGAGCCCAGGCAGGAGGGCCTTTAGTCCCTGTTGGTGGCACCAACCGGGACCAATAGGCATCCACGCGTCAGCTGTTCAGGGGCTAGGGTTTTTGTTTTTTCTGAAAGGGGGTGGATTTGGGGTTTTTGTATGGTTAATTAAGGTGTTTCATATATTGTGTTAGGCAACTAACTAATTAATAGAGAGAAGTGTCCTCTCTTATCTCCGTGCTTGGTCGACACTACGTACTATACGTATAGAGAGGCCCTCGACACGCTAGCTAATAAGAGAATGAAGGAAACCATTAAGTACAGAAGTTCGTCATGCATACCGAGAGAAGTGATCGACCTCTCCTTATCCGAGAGATTGGTCGAACAACAAGTTTTCGTATTATCTATCTGACGCTACTGGCTACATACATATACAATATGTAAGATCTGTTACAATCCCCTAGCATCTGAAATCAAGTTCCACATGGTATTCTCCGGCTTTATTGATGACGTGGTCAAGAAAGAATCCCGCTAATTCCTCTTGAATTGCTTTCATGCGATCTTCTGGTAGGAGTTCATTCCGCATCTCCCACGTCTAATTTGAAGAAGGGGGTTAATACATATATATGAATGAAACTCAACAGAAATGATGGTGTAATAAAATGAAATTGTGAATATTATTGCTTACGCACATCAAATTGTCTTTTAGAGTAGCCCCGCTTATCTTTGCAAGTCGCGTTGTAGATGAACTCGCACACGTAGTATCCACAGAAATCATTCCCTTGTTCCTGCCACAAGCACTTTACGAGAAATAGAGGTCAATCAAACTGATAATGAAGCATTATAAATGGCATTGATGAAAGTAGCTAGAATCAACGGGATCGAGATGCGCGGAACTAGCTAGCTAGTACTACTTACTTTCGGGTATGTCCATCGCAGCTCCCCCGGCAGTCCCGGAGCTTGTGCGGTGAATACTTTCCAAACCCTGCGAGACAAAGAAAACAATTACTTGATATCAGGAAATGAACAAAAAGTTGCCGATATGGTGCGATAATGATCGATTGAACTTACTTCTCGAGCATTTTAGTCATGTCCGCATAGGTCTCGGGAGATTTTCGTCTCGAGTCTAAGACGGTTACTAGTCCCTGCTCAAGCTTAATCTCCAGGAGAATATAGTGGAAGCTGCGCACGCATGCATAACTCATCAATTACATTACTATAACCTCGCTCGAGTAATAAGGGAAACCGAATATGCACAAGACAGTAACACTCACTCAAAGTTGTAAGGAAACAACATTTTATCTTTGTTTTCATTTACTATCAATGATTTGAGCAAGTTGGCCTCAGCATCATCGGCATTCTTTTCAACCTCAAATTTATCTATGAGATTTGTGTTAATGAACCCAATATCATACATTTTTGCTTTTCTGCACTCGACGATCTTCAATCTGCATAATATAGTGAGGATAATCATATATACATGCAATGAAAGAGCTGAGCTATATATAGAGACTTAATGACAGAAGTAGTATTTACAGACAGTAGCAAGTGACCGTTAATTTATCAAGGGCCTTTTGATTGAACCATTGGAAGAACTCCTCAAATGGAACAGTCAACAAATCAATTCCAACGAGGTCGTGCCCCTCTTTAACTCTCAGATACAAAGTATTCGTCCCCCAGACTCTCTACAGGTTTCCATGTACCAATCACGAAATCTTCGCATCATCGTTGTTAGAGATTTTTCATCTTTGACAAGAGGCTTCCGTAATGGTATTGGTGTTCTTCCACCTCCAAGAAATCATAATGTACATCGTCGGGCAGGTAACCTTCAAGATTGCTATAACCGGGCACCATCCCCGGATCATTAGCGACGATATCGCTAGACACCTTGAGCGGGGGAGGGGGGCACGATTGGTCCGCTTGTTCGCCGAGCTGGGTAACTTTTTCCCAACTCGTCGTCCTGCTAACCTTCGATCACTGATAGTATTTCCCGACCGCTCCGCTTTGATATATACCTTTGCAGTAATGCGCTCATAGTTGGTTTCCGGCGGAGACTTTGGTGGTTTCCTCAGGGCATCGAGTGTGCGCTTTGCTTTCACCCGGTCTACCTTCTCCTCCGGAGGTGGATGTCTCTTTGCTTTCACCCCTTCAAAGAAGTCATTCACTTCTTTTTCCACGATCTTCGCGTTTTCTTCCATGGTCCTCTCGTATGGTAACTTCTCTAGAGGCTTGAGAGGTGGACCGAGTCTGTATTGCCTGCCTCTGGCTGTATTGCTAGACGCCGGAGCAGACGGAGCGGCTGCGGCTGTCTTCTTTCGTGCTTGCTTATGAGGCGGAGGAGAAGGACTACGATGCGCCGGAGCAGCCGGGGCGGCGGCGGTCTCTTCCGCCTTTGCTGTCGAGGTAGAGAAGGAGGAGGCTGGTGGCTACTCGGGTGCGCCGGCGCAGGCGAAGAAGGAGGCGGAGTGCCGCCACGCGCCGGAGAAGGAGGAGGCTGGTGGCTGCTTGGGTGCACCGGCACAGGTGGAGAAGGAGGCGGAGTGCTGCCACACACCGGAGAAGGAGGCTGAGTGCCCTGATCACTCGCCGGAGGAGGAGGAGGTGGAGGAGGCGGAGTGCCCTGACTCGCCGGAGGAGGAGGAGGCGGAGGTGTCCAGTTCGGAAGGTTGATGAGCTCCTTCCGCCATAGGCATGGAGTCTTCAGAGCAGAAGCCAGCCAAGTCTCCCCTTCACCGGTAGGGTGGTCAAGCTCGAGCTCCTCAAATCCCTCCGTTATTTCGTCTACCATCACCCTAGCATATCCTTCTGGAATCGGCCGACAGTGAAAAGTTGCGACATGTTTAGGACGTGCAACAGAGCCAACAGCCGCCTTGACTTTCATATTCATCCATTGTGTCATAAGGTGGCAATTATGAGACTCCATGATTAAGTCCACGAGGTAGCTAGCAGGAGCCGTGAAGACAGGCTCCTGAAGCAGCTCCATGGAAGCCATGCTGCTTCTCCGCTGAGATGGCGGTGTAGCTTCGGGTGTAGCAGCTTCGGCAGGTGGCGTGCTGCGGGCCTCGTCTCGTTCCTCTAGCACTTGTACCCTTGCATGCAGCGCCTGTAGTTGGGTCAACTCCTTTTTCTTCTTCCTCTCCCGATGTTTGTAACCGCATGCGTCGGGAAATCCAGCCTTCCACGAAAGGGATCCTGGCGTGCCTCGTGTCCGTCCGGGGTGCTCAGGATTCCCGAGGGCCTCTGTGAGCTCGTCGTTCTCTCTGTCCGGAATGAACGTCCTTTGCTGCGCCTTTTCGATATACTCCTGAAGCTTCTCTATGGGTGTGTTCAGCTGCTCATTGGTCCAAACGCACTTCCCTGTTACAGGGTCCAATTTCCCCCCAACCCCGAAGAACCAAGTCCTACAACGGTCTGGCCAGCGTCACGTCTCTGGTTCGATCCCTTTAGCAATGAGGTCATTCTCAGCCTTGTCCCACAACGGCCGGGCTTTCAGGTAGCCACCTGACCCCGTGTAATGGTGATGCTTCTTCTTTGCAGTATTTTTCTTATTTGTCGCTGACATCTTCGCTGCTCTCTCAGATTTCTTTTTGGTGACAAATGCGGGCCACTGATCTTTGATCTTCTCAAATCGGCCGATGAATTCTGGAGTCTTGTCTTGGTCGACAAACAATGATTTCAGCTCATTCTTCCACCTCCTAAATAGCTTAGCCATCTTCTTAAGAGCATAAGCCTTGATCATTTGCTTTTAACTAGATTCTCCGGATCCTCCTCTGGTGGGAAGGTGAAATTTTCCTGCAGCGCGGTCCAAAGATCAGCTTTCTGCCTATCGCTGACATAAGACACCTGAGAGTCTTTGTCCTTAGGCTTCAACAATTGCTCGATGCTGATCGGGATCATGTCCCTAACTAGAACCCTGCACCGAGCATTAAATTTTTGCTTGGTCCGGAGGGGTTCAATCAGTTGGCCAGCACGATCAATTTCGATGATCATGTACCTTTCATCCGTGCACAACTTTCTCTTCGGGCCTCGTCTCGTTACCGAAGTGTTGCTCGATTCGGAGGGCTAGGAAAGAAGAAAAAGAAGAGAGTTAATATGTGTACATACCAAAAACAATTAATGCATCAATTAGGTATAGTCAGCACATGCTTAAGTAATTAATATATATACCTGGCCGGACTCCGTTCGGTCACCGGAGCCGTCATCACGGTGTCCTTCCCCCTCCATTCGGTCACCGGATCCATCATCACGGTGTCCTTCCCCCTCCATTCGGTCACCGTAGCCGTCATCACGGTGTCCTTCCTCCTTCATTGTTTGATCATCGTCGTCGTAGCCTGCTTCTTCATCCTGTCTTTCCGGACCATCGGTGCATGTGTCGTTGAGAAACGACAAGACGACATCACTTCCATGTGTGATTATCTCCCCCAACACCGCTTCTTGTGCTTCGTCTCGGGGGTGCGGATCCATAGTTTCTGCAAATATTTACAACATGGTAATTATTATTCAAACATGACAGATGGATATATTAGTGGCAAACGTTAAACTAGCTAGCTAAGCACAATAAAGAATCATATTAGTGGCATGGCCTCAACGCTTCTCTAGGGTTTGGGGTGGCCTCGACGACAACGCTCTTTTAACTTTGTAAATTTGGGTGGCCTCAAGGAGTTTGTTGATCGGGTAGGGGCGCGGCGGGAGGGGGTAGGAGACCGACATCGTTTTTTCTAGGGTTTGGGTGTCCTCGAGAGTTTTGGTCGAGCGAGAGGGCCAGGGGGGGTGCTCCCGTGGTATAAGTTATCACGGTCGAGAGGGGGTATATATATCGACCGCCCCTCATGTCAAAGTTATCCGGGAGGGGGTTATATCGACAACGACGACATACATACATGGGAAAATAATGTTATCGGGGAGGGGGTATATCGACCCCCCCTCGTGTTGAAATTATCGGGACATAAATTATACATACATGGAAAAAATAAGAAAAGGAAGAAGAGGAAAAATAAGAAGAAGAAAAATAGGAGAAGAAGAAAGGAATAGAGGAGAAGATCCTTTCTTCTCCTCCTCTTTTTTTCTCCTTTTTTCCTCTTCTTATTTATTTCTCCTCTTCTTCTCCTTTTTCTTTTCCTTCTTCCTAAACTAAACATATATAAACTAAAATAATCCTAACTTTTGTATACGAACATATATATAAACTAAAAATTCTATGAACAAAATAAAAATTCTATGAACAAAATTACAACAGAAAAAATCATAAAAAAATTATAAAAAAATGACATATTCTTTGCATATGAGCATACAAACATTTGCATATTCTACAATAATATCACCCCAAAAAATCTATGAATAGAAAAAATCCTAACTTTTGCATATATATGAACATACATACATCATCATCATCATCTACTACTACTACAATATGAACAAAAAAATAAATATATATGTGAACAGGGGCCCTGTTTCATCGTCGGTGTCGGAGCGGGCGGCGACGTTGGGGCGGGCGCGCGGCGGCGTTGGGCGCGGGGGAGAAGGGGGAGAGGAGGGGGAACGGTGCAGTGAGGCGCTCACAGTGCACGCGAGTGGCGGCGAGGTCGGGGTAGGGCGCGGCGTGCGCGACGGCGAGGCGTGGCAAGGTCGGGGCAGGGCTCGGCGACGGTGAGGTCGGGGCAGGGCACGTCGACGTCGGGGCAGGGCACGTCGACGTCGGGGCAGGGTGCGGCGAGGCCGGGGCAAGGGCGACGGCGACGACGAAGACGGCGGACGAGGACGCGCGGAAGCCTGGCGGCGTCGATGTCGTCGACGTCGTCGGGACGGAACTGCGAGATGAGAAGTGAAAATTTTCACAAGTCCTGCTTATATACTCAAAGCATTGGTTCCGGTTCATAGCACAAACCGGAACCAATGCACCCTTTAGTCCCGGTTGGTGCCATCAACCGGGACTAAAGGGGGTGCATTGGTTTCGGTTGGTGTCACGAACCGGAACCAATGCACCCCTTTGGCCCCGGTTTGTGCCACGATTCGGGACCAAAGGCCTTGCACAGCCGGGTGGTGGTGAGAGTTTAGTCCCACCTCGCTAGTCGAGAGGGGCGCACAGTGGTTTATAAGCCCCACGCCGCACCCCTCTCGAGCTCCTCTCCATTGCAGGCTTACGGGCCTAATTGTGACTGCTGTGCCTGATGGGCCTACTGAGCCTTCTGCGGGCCTGAATCCTGGCCCATTAATGGGTTTCTAGTCGTATTCAGGCTGTGGTGGCCCAGTAGGTGGCAAATTTTTTATTTTTTATTTTTTGCTTTATTTTTTTGTTTTGTTTCTACTTACAACAAAATACTTATTTATTTTATTTTATTTTGTTTCTAATTACTTATTTATTTTATTTTATGATAATTATTTTTGCTATTAAAGTTTCTAACAAAAAAAGTTCTTTATGAAAATTCTTTTTGCTTTTAATGATTTTGAACAGAAAATACTTTGATAATTTTAGTTACATCAATTTTATATAATTTTAGTTTCATAAATTTTAGAGGTTGCTTATAATGTTTTGAACAGAAAATACTTTGATATTTTTATTTTCATAAATTTTATTTATGTTATTAAATTTTATTTTATTTTGTTTCTACTTATATATTTTATTAAAGTTTATATTATTTTGTTTCAAATTAATTATTTATTTTATTTTATGATAATTCTTTTTTACTGAAAGACTCTGAAATTCGTTATTTTTCATGCATTTACTGATTATTTTGAGCTATAAGACCCTGAAATTGAAAAACACTACAAATGAACTCTGAAAAGGTTGAAAGTTGGCATGGTATCACCATTTCACCCACATAGTATGTGCAAGAAAGTAGAGAGGCTTACGGCAAAAACTGGATGCACTTCGTGTATAAAATGCACAATCTCTTTCGAAGTATCAGGGTTTTATACGGAAACTCGTCTGTTACAAAGAGATTTTATTTTTTTGAACTTATTTGAAATCCATACTTTTTCTGTGTTCAAAATGAACCATTCAAAGCCACGTCATCAATTTTCAACCCTTTCTGACTTCATTTGTTATTTTTCATGCATTTACTGATTATTTTAAGCTATAAGACCTTGAAATTGAAAAGTACTACAAATAAACTCTGAAAAGGTTAAAAGTTGGCATGGTATCATCATTTCACCCACAGAGCATGTGAAATAAAGTAGAGAGGCTTACGGCAAAAACTGGATGCACTTCGTGTACAAAACTGACAAATGTCTTTCGAAGTATCAGTGTTTCATACGGAAACTCGTCTGTTACAAAGGAATTTCATTTTTTTGAACTTATTTGAACTTCATACTTTTTCTGTGTTCAAAATGCACCATTCAAAGCCACATCATCAATTTTCAACCCTTTCTGACTTCATTTGTTATTTTTCATGCATTTACTGATTATTTTTAAGTTATAAGACCCTGAAATTGAAAAACACATAAATGAACTCTGAAAAGGTTGAAAGTTTAGATGCACTTCGTGTATAAAATGCACCATTCAAAGCTACATCATCAATTTAGTACATATAGCTCTCATGGATAGATAAGTGACCAAATTAATAGAAGTTCATCATTAATTTAGTACATACATAGTTCTCATTGAACAACATATAGCTCTCTAGAGCATCTAGTTAAACCATACATTGAGACTATGTGAAACCTTTCAATGCAACAATAAATGCGATCATAATCACAACCAAGGTAAAAATTGATCCAACGGCATAATGATACCAAGCCTCGGTATGAATGGCATATTTTTTGATCTTTCTCATCTTCAACTGCATTGCATCCATCTTGATCTTGTGATCATCGACGACATCCGCAACATGCAACTCGAATATCATCTTCTCCTCCTCAATTTTTTTATTTTTTCCTTCAAGTAATTGTTTTCTTCTTCAACTAAATTTAACCTCTCGACAATAGGGTTGATTGGAATTTCCGGTTCAACTATCTCCTACATAAATAAAATCTATGTGAACTTGATGGGCATAGTTGTCATAAACAATAAATGAACCAAATAGTTATAAAAGATAATATATACCACATCCGAATCATAGCCAGGACAAGGGCCGACGAGGGCAGATACCAAAACCATCGCACTATATAAGCACAAGCAATAATAAAAGTAAGAAAATTAGACAAGTATCTATCTAAAGTAAGAATTTTTTTCTTTCAGAAGAAGATAAGAGGCTCATCACAGTGGTGCAGGCGACGAGATCGGCGCGGGCGATCGACGGCGGTGAAGACGGGGATGGGATGTGAAGGACCACTAAACCTAGACAAATCTCAGGGAAAATGGAGATTGGAGGTCGAGCTTCGAGAGGAGAAAGCTTAACTAGCGTGGCTTGGGCATTTCATCAAACACCTCGTGTGCATAGGAGGTGAGCTAGAGCACCCAAATGCCCTCTCCTCGCCGGCCAGAAAAAATAGAGCACTTTGGAGTGCTCTGCTGCAGCGACGGGGTACATATAGGCAACTCATTTGTCCCGGTTCATGGCTGGAACCGGGACTAAAGCCCAGCCTTCTGTCCCGGTTCGAGCCAAGAACCGGGACCAATGTTTGTGGGCCAGGAGCGAGGCCCATTGGTCCCGGTTCGTGCCTGGAACCGGGACAAATGAGTCCATACAAACCGGGACCAATGCCCACGAGGCCCCGGCCGCCCCCCTGGGTTCATGAACCGGGACGAATGCATCCATTGGTCCCTATTCGTGGAAGAACCGGGACTAATGGGCTGGCCAGGCACGAACGAATGCCCCTTTTTCTACTAGTGTCTCAAAGCAATTCTTGTGCAGCTACCTTGACTCGTTACTTGCGATTGCTCAAAACACAGAGTGTGATCCTTTGAAGGGAAAAGTTGTAATAACTTATGCTAGTACCAAAACAGCACATTAAATAATAGGTCAGGACCCACCATTTAGGTGGGTTCCTCCACCGACGGATTGGGTCAAGCTCAATACAGATGGACCATGGACAGAGGAAGGTGGAGCAGGAGCAGGCATGGTTCTGCGTGATTGTCTTGGAAACATTATTTTCTCTTCTTGCAGGGTGCTCTTCTCCTGCCGAGATGCACTTGAGGCCGAACTATGTGCTTGCATGGAGGGCATTTCTCTTGCTATCCAGCGATCGGAGATGCCAATTTGTATGGAAATGGATTCTGTTGTGGCGGTGAATATGGTTAGGACAGAGACACGGACATGTCTATATTTGCCTCCTTGGTGAATGAGATTAAATACTTGATGTCCCTTCGTACAACTAATGTATTTCATATCAATCGTAACCAAAATGTGGTTAGCGATTATTTAGCTAAATTTGCAAGGACTGAAGGTAGAATAGTAGTCTAGTTGGGCTCTGGTCCCCCACAGGTTGTGGATTTGTGTAAACTGAATTGTAATTCCCTGGATCCTTGACTAATAGAAGTCTTACTCGCAAAAAAAAAGTGAGATGGACACCCTTTGGTGAATTTTCTTAAGTACAGTATGTACATTTTATTTTTGCCGGAGAAAAATAAGTACGGCAAACACAAAAAAGAACGCCGACCGTGGGGATCGAACCCACGGCCACGTGGTTAGGTCGGCCTTCAAGTGAAAAATTTGGATTAAAATGTCATTGTTTTTGGCTTCCATATAGTCCAAGGAAACGCCACACGTTAATCCCGTGTTGGCATTCTGCCCATAGATCGATCACATCAAAACGAACACATGCATATGAATAACTTGTACGCTCCGTTCGAAAATATTTGTCTTAAAGAATGTTTGTATCTAGACTTATTTTAGTTACAGATACATTCATTATATTCATTTTTAGGATAAGTATTTCAGAACGGAGAGAGTACTAGCCAAGAGCCCATATTTGTTCTCTTTATTGCTCTTCTCTTTTCTTCTCCAGACACAATGCTCTCAAGCACCGGTGTGCATATATATATATATACTAACAAATGGCCCGTGCGTTGCAACGGGGAAAAAATTATTATTTAATAATACCCCTAACTCAATAAACTAATTTAAATAATGCCCTAATTTTGTAGAATGCATCAAAATGCATTGACAAAACAATAATCCAAATATTTAAATTTTATTATGAAAAAACAAAAGGATCTATTGTTTACCATCCAGCAGGTAGGGATGTTAATAAAGCTCGGACTTCACAAACTGTTCAAGATCAAGTTCTGCCAAAAAGCTTTGCTGGAAGAACATGAAGGAAACACTGAATTAATCTAGTTGTTAAACAACTCAAGAAAATCAATGACGCTATACATACGAATTTTTTCATCGGATATTTGTACAAGGTTCAAGATCAAACCATCCACACCTAGCAACAAAATACATACACCATCGGATTCATAGTCACACTAACGTCAGACTAAAAGTACTGCATGTGTAGTAATTTCGGAAGAAAAACTTAGTCGTTAAGATAAGTCTTTTGTGAGCTCAAAAAATGTAGATGCTATTTTCCGTCATTGCTTTTTCACCGTCTACATGTTATGTATGATAAGCTTGTCGTTCTATATAATGTGGCAACAACATGTGCTATCATGCAATATGTCAGATATACAACCTTCTCAATCAAGGTGCTCAATCCAACTCAGGTGGCCTGCATTGAGAAAAGAAAGAAGATGCATTAGTATCTTCCAAGATGTACACATAATGTAATCTCCATTGTTTAAACCATAATTTCCATACTCGAGAAATATAAAATGTTCTCACAAGAAAAAAACACCACTATAGCATGCTATAAGTTTCTATGGTACAAATAATTTGTTTACTTTTATAGGGTAAGATCACTATTCTTGAAAACAAAATACTATACTTTCAAAAGGCAATACTTTTAAGGGCTTGGTCGCAGCCCTCCAATAGCTAGTGCAACAGGTACTCATCGCTCCCAGTCCGCTCCTTCAGTCTCAGCACGAATGCAGGAAAACGCCCCCACCGCGCTGCTGATCCCCGTCTCACTGCGTCATACCAACATGTTCCAGCTGGGCGCCGCCCCGGTGAACCATGGGACACCATAAAGTTATATTCTGGCTGTCTGAAACAATGAGATTTAAGTAAAACTATATATAATAATCAAAGACAGTCAATCTTCAATCAATCAAGCAAAGCGGTGAGTACCTCTCCAAGACAGAGTTACGTATAACTCCAGCTTTTGAGTGTTGGCCGAGCATGATCTCTATGTCCATACCCAGAGTCATCATTGCCATAGCTAGTTTGTATGTGCATTCCTTGAAAACCAAACCTTGCTAGCGTCTTCGCTCTTCTTCTCCAATTTCTTATGTCATTTCATACTCATCACACCAGGCCTAGAAAAATTGTGAATGCACGGTTTGATGGAGTGTAATACATCCATGAACGCGCTGTAAGCCACCCTAGTCCCACACAGAGACATCTTGAGGCTCGCCTCAACATCGGTCTCCTACGAAGACTAAGTTGGGCAGTGCGCCGCCAGCACGGTGTCCGTCCGAGCCTGGTGGTTTACCCAATTAGCTCGGAAAAGACCGGTCGCTGCATGCCCAACGTGGTCTCAAGGGAAGCGACCTTATCCAGGAGCGTGGAGATCTGCGCCTCCGGTAAGAGAGTGACTCGGACTCACCGGCACGGGATGCCAAGGTCGCCGAAAGCTTCGAAACCTTGATGGAGAGGCGAGCAGGGGAACCTGGGGACTACTCGCCAGAGTGAGGACCAGGGCTGCACGATGGACGGAAACTTGGCGTAGATCCGCTTGGAGCCTATGAGGTGAGCATGGAGGAGACGACGACGCCGGCCTTGGCCTGCAGCGCCTGGAGCGCACGCGGAGGACGGGGGCCGATTGGGCGGCGTGTTGGCACTTGGGAGAGGGATACGGTTTGGGTCGGGAGTCTTTCGTGGGCTGCCGAGACTTTGTTGGCTGGTTTGCTCTACGGATTAGATCTTTCAGATCTTTGTACATACAAAAACGGAGCATGAGGCGTGGCCCAAACCGGACATGAAACGTATCCGTGCATGTGTGCACGCACACTTTTGTTTTCGGTTTTTTTTTTGAACTTTAAGAACTCGCTTTATTAACTCAATGCAGGAATCTCGTCTGAAACAATGCTAAGAATACAGTCTGGGGGATCAAGGTCCCAAAAAGTTGAAATACGGGAATTAACACCTTGCTTAGCAAGAATATGAGCTGCCCCATTGGCCGACCTCCTGACCCAAGTGAGTTTGAACTCTTCCCTCGTCCGGATCATGTTCTTCACTTCTTCTATCAGTTGTCCCACTGGCGATAGATTGCGTCCCTCTTCTGCGATCATCCTAGCGACTCCCTGTGAGTCCGTCTCCAAGTGCAGTTTCTGAATACCTCGTTGGATGGCTAACTGCACTGCTTTCCGACACGCCAGAACCTCAGCTGTCTCCGCTTTTGGGCAATCCTGAAGAAAGAAGGAAGCCGCCCCTCGGAACGCGCCGTCTTCGTCCCTGAAGATAACTCCCGCTCCACCACCCCGTCCTTCCCTGGCCATGGCCCCATCAACATTAGCTTTCATCCATCCACTCTCAGGTGGTTTCCATCGTTCCTTAATGACCCGCTTCGCTGTCAGAGACCGGGCCTCATGACACTTCCTCCACTCAGCCATCAGTATGTTGACACGCAGCGCCACCTTTGCCGGCTCTTCAATCCTTCGTCCATCCCGCGTGTCATTTCTAGCAAGCCACAACGCGTAAAGGCCATGAATCAACATAGACTTGGAATCCTCGTCCGCCTCTGTCAGCCACTGCAACATCCAGTCCGTTAGTCGACTCTGGGAGCACGCCTGGACAGGTGGGATCGCCACCCTCACTCCCAACACCGAGCCCAACTCTTTCCAAAAGCTCACCGAGTGCCAGCAAGACCAGAACCGGTGATACATTGTTTCTTCTCGCCCACAAGCCGGACAGAAAACCCCGGCCTTGATGTGTCGCCGTAGTAGCTCTGCACCAATAGCTAATCCGTTCTTCATCAGCCTCCACACATGTATAATCGCTTTTCCAGGTGCATTGACATCCCACAACGCCATCCACCCCTGATGCTTCGCAACTGACGACGAAGATCCCGGCTGTCCGGTTCTTGCTCGTCTCTTCTCCATGCAAAGGTGATAAGCCGACCGGACAGTGAACTGCCCATTGCTTGTGAAATTCCAAGCGGGAACATCCACCATGCCATGTCCTCCAATGTTGATCTGGAGGATATCTTGTACGTCATCCGGGCAGAACATTCCATCCAACTTGGCTCGATCCCATGCATCACCGTCTTCAGTTAGCAGATCACAAACTCTCGTTATTCCATGTACATACTCCTGGCCCAGTGGCCGAAGATGACCTTGTCTTGGTATCCAGTTGTCATGGTGGATCCGTATGCTTGTACCATCACCCACTCTCCATACCAGACCCTCCATCAAGAGATTTCTGCCATGTATAATGCTTCTGAATGTATATGAGCCTCCAGTCGGGCATGTAGCGCTGAGAATGGATCCATTCGGGTAATATCTAGCTTTCAATACCCTAGCACAAAGAGACGTCGATGAGTGCAGCAGCCTCCATGCTTGTTTTGCTAAGAGAGCCTGATTGAAAGCCTCCATGCCCCTAAAACCCATTCCTCCATCCTTCTTGCTCATACACATTTTCTTCCAAGATATCCAATGAACCTTCCTTTCCCCATTTGCTTCACCCCACCAAAAGTTCGAAGAGATAGAAGTCAGGTTCCCGCACAATTTCTTGGTGAGTTGGAAGCAGCTCATGGTGAAAGTTGGGGTTGATTGGAGCCCGGATTTTACCAGCACCTCTCTAGCTTTCTTTGACAAACCCTGTCCTTTCCATCCCGTAACCTTTCCCTTTGCACTTTCCTTCACGTATTTGAACGTTCCTTCCTTAGAGCTACCCACCACCGTAGGGAGCCCCAGATATTTTTCGCTCAACGCTTCTGATTGAATCCCAATAACCTCCTTAAGCTGATCTTTGTGTGTGTCCGAACTCCCTTTTCCGAAGAAGATTGAGGACTTTTGAAGGTTCACTTTCTGACCGGAAGCCACCTCATAGGCCTGCAAGATACCTTTGAGCGTGTCGAAATTGCTTTGGGAGCCTTCAAGGAACACAATACTGTCATCTGCGAACAGAAGATGGGTTACCCTGGGGCCAGTGCTCCCAAACAATACCCCCTTGAGATCACCAGTCTGTTGCGCCTGTTTCAGCAGCGCTGAAAAGCCCTCCACGCAAAAGAGGAACAGATACGGCGACAAAGGGTCCCCCTGACGGAGTCCCCTTGACGGCAAAAAAAGGTGAGATATCCCTCCATTTAGCTTCACAGAGAACCGGGCTGAAGTGACGCAGCGCATGATCATTCTAACCCAAGCATCAGCAAATCCAAACTTCATCATCATCCTCTCCAAAAAAGACCACTCAACCCGGTCGTACGCCTTCATCATGTCTAATTTTACAGCACATAATGGTCTTTTCCGTGTCCTCTTCCTGATCGCATGTACGCACTCATACGCAACCAATATGTTATCGGTGATTAGCCTCCCAGGCACGAATGCGCTTTGCTCCTCCGAGATCATAAAAGGGAGGATCACCTTAAGCCGGTTAGCTAATACTTTTGTTGCAATTTTATACAAGACATTACATAAGCTGATCGGTCGAAACTGTGCCATCAACTCCGGTTTTCTTCTCGTATTGCAAGAGGAGATGTGGAGTTTTTTTTTTCAATCTATTACGTAGATCTACTTTTAAATCTCGACCGTCAACCTTTATGATTAGCGTAAAATTAACGGACATAAAAGAGTGACGTATGAAGAACTATGAAAGCTTAGAGCGCACGCGGAGGACGGGGGCCAATTGGGCGGCGTGTTGGCACTTGGGAGAGGGATACGGTTTGGGTCGGGAGTCTTTCCTGGGCTGCCGAGACTTTGTTGACTGGTTTGCTCTGCGGGTTAGATTTTTCAGATCTTTGTACATATAAAAACGGAGCATGAGGCGTGGCCCAAACCGGACATGAAACGTATCCGTTCATGTGTCCACCCACACTTTTGTTTTCGGTTTTCTTCTCGTATTGCAAGAGAAGATGTGGAGTTTTTTCAATCTATTATGTAGATCTACTTTTAAATCTCGGCCGTCAATCTTTATGATTAACGTAAAATTAATGGACATAAAAGAGTGACGTATGAAAAACTATGAAAGCTTCCGTCCTCTATTATTAGATCTTCCCTAATAATAAAGCAGTTACTATTTCTGGTGGTACGTCGTTGGTTTTTTCCGAAAACAACCCTCTATTTCTTTGAAGTCAACCCGCAGTCCCTGTTTAAGTGGCACTCTGGAAAAACGTTTCGTTTTTGCGTAAAAGCCACTGCATTTGTTAGAAATTATGCCCGCGACCCTTATCTCTTATTGGACTGGCTCACCACCGCGTGTCTCCGCTGGGCACGCGCCGCCGCTTGCCGCGGGCGTCCGCGCCGAGGCGTGCAGGAGACCATGTTAAAGGCTGGTCGCAGGGGAGGCCTCGGCAGGAAGACTCGAGGCGGTCTCGGGCGTGACGGGGAGTTGGCTAGAGCGCACGGACGACGGGGGCTCGTGCATGAGGCGAAGACCGACGTGGAAGTTGAGGAGGCGGCGGTCTGAGTTGGCCGGAGCGCACGGAAGACGACTCTGCTTGCCAGCGGCGGCCGGAGGCGGACGGGATTGGCTCAAGAGATCCACTCGGGCGCGAGAGGAGGCTGGACGAGAGGGTCAGGTCTGGCTTAGCAGGCTCGAGAGAAGGCTGGAGGAGAGGGGCATGCGTGCCTTGGCGTCCCAAGAGCCACGAGGCCGTCACCACCGGCATGGCGCGTCCAAGTCAGTGGCGCCAAACGGGCGTTGCGGGTGTAAGGACCAAAGCAAGGCGACGACACAAGGCCGGGCGTTGGAGCAGAGTAGAGCCGGGAGCGCACGGCGTGCACTCGACGGACACACCACCACCGGCTAGATCTCGGCGTGGCCCCCGTTCCCCACACCCGCCCGACCCCGCCCCTCGCCGGCCCCGGCGCACTCCAGGAGGCGTAGTGTATCGTCGGCGCGGAGAGGTGTGAGGTCGCCAAGGGGGGAATCAGGGGTGGGAGGGGGGATCCTTGTCGCGCACATCCTTGCTCGCTCGATCTGGCGCCAAGGTCCCTGGGGCTTGTATGTGAAGTGAAGGAGGGAATAAAGAGGGGAGTACGTGGCGCCGTGGGGTGTGTGCCTGGAGCACGGGCGTGTGTGTGGCTGGAGAGAGCACGAAGGGAACTGGGGGCGGAGCGGAGAAGCTCTGCTGGCGGTGGTGGGTTGATGACGAGCAGCGATGTGCGGATAAGGGAGCTCTCTCGGTGATTTTTGGTCTATTCGCTTTTTTTAATGGTTGCACCGCTGCTGGATCTGCTATGTGCTACCGATCGCAATCAAAATTCTGAATGAGCAGCGTTGTGTGGATAAGGGAGCTCTCCAGATGGGGATTTTTGGTCTATTTGCTTTTTTAATAATGGTTAAATAGTACACCTACCAGAAGCTGCTGGATGTTGTTGTGTGTATTACCGATTAAAAAAATTTGGATATGCTTTTATATTCATTATTTACCTTTTTCTATATTGTAATTTATTAATGGAGAAGATAATTGGAGCTCACTAGGATTTGCTGACAATTAAGATATTCCTCAACTCTGGATGTCACTGATGTCATTGGTGAGATATGAAGGGGAGAGGGAGGGATGAAGAGAGGGCATTTTGCTCGCGTCCTATTTCTCCCGCACACGCCAGCTGGGAGGGGGGAGGGAGGGGGGCACTCCACTCTGTTTTACCATCTCTCCCGCAGCTCTCTGTGCCATAATTCTGCAGTTTCAAATAAAGTTCATCCATTCACAAAAATGTTTGCTCTATTAAAATCCTTATGTTTTTTAAATTAAATCCATAGAGCATAAAGGCATATTTTTTAGAGGATAAACCCGCAAACCATAAGAGTGTTGGTATTGTAGGGAGATTTGTCCCAAGGAAGAGATCCGCGCGTGGCGCGTGTCCCTCGACCCGGGCCTTTTCACAACCCGTGCTCAAACTTAGCCGACCCAACTATCACGAAAATAAGGCAACACTAGCTAAAATAATTAATAAATTTACAATGGAATCCAAATATATACTTTTATTTGAATGGTGCAATTGATTGGATTCTGGAATGCATATTTGCTTAAAATTAAAATACACCATAAAATTTGTCCCGTTGTAACGCACGGGCATTTGTGCTAATAAAAGATAAAAGATAAAAGATACACACACGACCCAGCCCTATTGCTAACCTAGACCAAACCTATTCGGACTCGACATGAAACCACACGGCCAGACATAGATGTAGAGAAGTACTCCTGCTAACCGAAGCCTACAGAATTTTACATAGTCCAAACCGGACTAAACTTTGCTTTTCTAATCTATAATCACACGGCAACATTGATCCCTTACCTAATTAGCCTCAAACACGTAGACTACTGGGAAAGTAATCGATCAACCGGCCACCACCGGACAAGTTCGATTATTTCCAACATGCATCCTGCGCCGCCGCATCTCCTCTAGGGTTTACACTGTCCGTCAACAACCGCCACAATCGGCGGGGATCCTTCTTCGCGAGGGTGATGATGGACGACGACGGCAAGGAGCCGCCGCCGCCGCATGAGAAAACCTACAGTGAAGTGACGTGGTCGACTTTTTCGAAGCCCTACGTTTTTGCCGACCTGGGCCCTCGGTGGAGCTACTGGCCGTGTACCCACACTGCTTCCCCTTCGTCGGCGACATCATCGTCGCCGACGAGGACGGCGGCCAGTACGTCTACCACCAGGAAGAAGGAGAGCCTCTTCACAACCTCGACCCCGAGGAAAATCTGGTGCTCACGGGGCCATTCCAAACCATCTCGGGATTCGGCAGCGGTGACATGACAATCAAGATCCCCGACAAAGACAGGCCTGGCATTTACGACACCGCCGATCTATGGTTTGGCCCAAGTAACATGGAGAACGACAAGCACAAAGACCGCCTCATCACGACACGTTATAGCCGCCACCTCCTTGTGTCGTATGTGACGATGTGGGAAGGCCTGGAGGTCAATGTTCGGGTCAGCATCCGCCTCTTTGGCGGCGGCGATGATGCATCTCGCACCATGGACGTGTATGGTCAGATCACCGCGCATAAGCGGGTCTTTGAGGACGACAGTGTGCTCCTCTTCTACTATGTGGAGGAGGAGAAGGTGCAGCTCACCCCCTCCGCTGGCGGCGATGGCAGTGTGCACCTATGGCAGATGCAGCGGTATAATCTTACGGTGCCCATCAATCCACAACCATTTCTTACGATTAAGATGAGCTTGAAGGTGACAAGTCCGAGCAACGAGGGGGCTACCATCGCCTTCGAGGGTGATGTCGAGTTCCCTCTTGACATGGCCCAACGTGTTCGGGCAATCCGCACGGAGCTCGGCAGGTTCAAGTCCGTATCTCGTACAATTGAAACATGGAGAAGTGCAAACATGAACGAAACAAGTATTTTGTGTGAGATGTCTTTGGGTTATAGTTATACTACTACGAATAACAGTAAAAATTTGTCTTCCTTCGCGAGTTGTGCTTTGTTTACCTTCTTTCTTTATGGTTGTTGTTAACTGATGGAAGCTTTTCTAGCATGTTAAAGTTGTTATCACAATATGAAATTTTCTAATATCGCTGATTTGTTTGCCAAGAAAGAGAAAAGATCATGTGTTCCCCCTGCTCCTTAGTTCTAGAAATCTTATGATCGAAGGAGCCTCTCGTGCACTTCATTCTCTTTGTTTTTATTGCTGAATTTTCCAAGTCTTCCAATTATTATTGGTCCAACTCTGCATTTGAGGAATCATTCGTTTTGGAGAACAACCAACTCTGCATTCAGCTAGAATACCAATCCTTTGTTCATCATCATACAGCTGTCTTGGGACATTTATCTGCTGCGGTTAACACACCAAATTTTCAGCTGCCCAAATATCGGTAACGCAGAAGATACTGTCATTGTTTTGCTTGACGAGTTTCAAATAAAATAAGATCAAATCTTATAGATACTGATGGCTTACAAGTGCACATGATTTAGTTGTAGCCATTTATAAATAAGAGTACTGATCCCACAAGGAGCAAAGGAATTGGACTATTGTCCCTTGTAGAGACTTACAAAAATGTGCCTACAAGTAAATTGTAAACTCAAGGCAAAGTGAGGGCGGAAGTATAATGATTTTTAGTAGAGTGCAGATTAAAAGTAAATGACACAAAAGAATGTAAATGAGCGCAGTGGAACAAGTAAGCATCGGAACTAGCAGAGGATTAAAGCATTCGGGAGTCCGGAATTCCCATTGGTATGTGTCTATCGCAATATATGTCGTAGCATAGTCATAGCTAGACACTTGAGTCACACTGATGTTTGTGATTGGACATATCTGAGTATAGAATATGCTTCTACTCAAGGTAGACTTTGTACCACAAACGCCACTACCATAGTTTCCCCGCGTCGGTTGTCAGTACGGTAATTAAGGGTTTCTCCATGGATGCGGACTCGCTAAGTGTTATATGTTATTCCCCTATCAATTGCAAAGGCGCAGAACTGAGGATTTTATTGTCACCTCGAATTACCTCAACATCTTAACCTTTACAACAACAACAATATGTGTCGTGGCCTTACACACAATGTTTAGTGGGGCCCCTTCACAACATTCATGAAGGATATTAAACCAAACATTCAACAGAGAAACTCATATCCTTATTAACATTTCATCCCCTATATATGCCAAGGTTCATCCATATCCCTGGGAACAAGGGGGTCTATTCGCACATGGATATAGTGAAAATCGTATGAATAGTGGTCATAAACATGAATGGGACAAACGAGTAATACATGTTGTCGGTGTCTAAGAACCTGACATTGGGTTATATGTAGCAACCCTTTGTGAGTTCGGCGAGGGATTGAACACGTTAGGTTTCCTAAGTCATCGATCGCCGGGGATGGGCGACAGAAATCAAGGTACACCGGAGCTACCCAGGTTCAAGCCATCATTGTGGTGTAATACCCTACTCCCACCTCAGCGTGATATTGGTTTGTTTACTATTAATTGGTTACAATGCCCCCCTTGCTGGGTTGCATCCCTCCTCTATTTATACTGCCCTAGCTCTTCCCTCATCTCCAGGGAGGAATGCCATTGGCGCAGTGTAGCCAAAGGAAAACGTGAGGGTCGTCCATACCAACCCGACGTGACCGGACGTGGCACACTCGCCCATACCAAGATTTGATAGCTGTCGGCGCTCCTATAGCTGAGCGCCGGGTAGGTGAATTTTAGCTGCCACTCTAGATGATCTTGGGGAATGGCACGCCTCTTCGGAGCCCATAGTCAGAAAGGACAAGCTCGCTGCATTCCATCTTAGCTACTGGTGAGGGTCGCAGTGGCGGGGTAGTGCACTTTTAATGCCTCTATTGTTGTCTTACCAGGAAGCGATCTCCTTCATCTTGGCCAATAGACCTGCTAGGAAACGTAGTAGAAAACAAAAGAAAATCGCACCTACGATCACCCAAGATCAATATGAAGGTGCATAAAGGGTTGGGATCATGATCATTACCGTCGCCGATCGATTTGCAGCAGAAGAATAACGTGCCGGTGTAGATCGTACTTGGAGTCCCTCGAACCATCCACGAACCATCCCTCGAACTGAAGACCGGAAGCACAACCTCTCTACTTGGTCGCAAGCGTGCAACCTTCACGATTAGGCAGCGTTCCACCGTCCAAAGCTAATCATCGCTAGAGACTTAGAGGAAGGAGATTAGAACCACACTGGACTTCTAACTATGAGGACAATAGGATTAGCCTAGATCTCATTAGTCAACTAGGACCAACTAGAACTATAACTAGAAGAACTAGAGGAGGCTCTAAAACTTGTATATACAATTGTGGCCAATACCTCAAGTATATATAGGTTGGAGGGGAAGAGGAGGACTGCCACCAAGGAGGGAAAGCCTCCTTGGGGTGCCGGCCTAAGGGGGTCCTCCCCTACTCCCAATTCGCCCCCTTCCTTAGGGAAGGGAGGCACTTTCCCACTTGGGCCTTTTTGGCCCAAGTTTCTGTCCACCTCTTCGCCTTTTTTGCCAGTTGATATTTAAATTAAATATAAAATGTCCTATATATATTAACATCTCCAGAAATTTTTTCCACCTATATATAATTTATCGGTAATACCCGGTATTACCCGATACTCACTGAAACCCTTCCGGTGACCCCGAAACGCTTGCAGATCCTCTTGGAACTATTCTGAATATTTATGAAATAATTCAAAAATATATTCTCATGACTCCTATCCTACTAACACTCAGCAGATCATGATTTCCTTATGTTTGTGACCCCATAGGTTTGGTAACTCACATACATGGATGAAACCGTTCGTCCAATGACCGACAGCGGGACCATGGACATCCATATTGGTCCCTGTGAATACACAAATGATATTCAAGTGAACCTTTGGTTATCATGTGATGTTACCTTTGCTTCACGATACTTCACAAAACCCGAGATGCATCGGTACCGTCATGAGTCATCACCATGCTCATTATACCAAAATCCTTGTTACCGGTTTTGTTCTTCTTTCTCGTTATTTTGCTCCAGCATCCCATGACGAAGTCACTAGTGTCTCGCCAGATGATGATCAATGCCGTCACATCGAGAGGACCCTAAGAATATCTCTCTATCGTCATAGGAGCAAATCCCACTCTCGAGCTATCCGGCCACTTGTCAAACTTTCTGATAAACCTGTAAGTTGTCGCTATGATCACCATGTTATAGGTGACGTTTGAGCAACCCCAAAGCCCACTATATGGTAAGAAGTGACCACGGCACTCTCATAGTCTAAGGAGAAAAATCACACGTTAACACTTGATTACAGACGATATTATCTCAATTCATAACAAACAAGTTTGAATTGATTCAATATGATTGTTCTTCCAACGTCATAATCTCAATGTTGTTTTAGGACTATCGTTACACTTAACGATATCCTAAGATCCGGAAAACCTGATGACCAACAACACTTGAGCTAGTCTTAGAGGCGAGACTAGGAACCTTTATTTTATCCGTTTACCATTTCACACGTGCATATGAGTTTTCCACTGAATCACATATTTCAGGATCATAACAGTTATAGCATGAAATATAAACACTTAATTATGAATATGGAAATGTAATAATACAATATTATTGCCTCTAGGGCATATTTCCAACAAGATCAGCATCACCAAACACTAATGTCTGGATGAGCCCGTTCCATCCCTTACTACCATCCATCTGTAAAAATATATAGAATTAAATTCTATGCAAACCTAAAGTAGAGAAATCACTGTGAAGATTATTGTATGCTTATATAAAATATTTATATACTAGCATGTGACAAAACTTAATTAGTATGAAAAAAAGATCCAATTAATATCCATAACATTTTTTTATCAATTAATATTCCAAACGTTAGCATCTACTCCAAAAATATTAAGTGCAAAGCAATGTAAACATTATTGAATGCCTATATAAAATATTCATACTAACATAATACAAAACTTAATTATTAGGAGGGAAAAGCATAAATAGAAGATCTCTCATCTCGGGCGGCCTGCGCGTGGTGGTTTCCCTAGGTTGCCGATGTTGGGTTTTGATAGTGAATCAGGCGCTTGAGGGCACGCGACAGCTGGATCTGTCAAGGAGGGGGAGGGGAGTATCGCGTGCGGTTGGGGGATGTATTTATAGGCGAGGGAGGGCGCTGCGCGAGGTAGGTAAACGACGACCCGCGGTGTTATGCCTCCATTAATGGAGGCAGCTGAATCCACACGATCACCTCGAAATCCAAACAGCCACGCCTCGCCGGAACTACCTGTGAACAACCACCGACCACCTGCACTCAAAGGCTGACGGGCCGCAATTACGTCGTGTGTGTTTTGTTGAAGGCCCACGGGATTCGAGGGTGTCGCACGGCTTACGTAAGCCACCATCACAATGTGGCACAACTGTACGCCGTGTGTTCCGAGATGACACTCAGCGTAGATGTTAGCTTGATAATAAGACCATATAAATTCCGGTAAAAAAGAGCATATACATTCTGGTAAAAAAAGAGGATATAAATCATTTTACAACATCAAGCCATCAGAATAGTTAGTTTGAAATGATGGATCGAAGGGTTGATCTTAATTAATTACCTTTCTGTTGACGCCAGATTTTGGCATGGTCAAAAATACAATTAAAATGGCCTCAAATAAAAAGTGTTCAAAATGAGCATGTTCTGTATCTTCAAAAGGAGAAACTTTAATCTTTAGGCCATAGCCATCTGATCTCATCTCTAAGGCCAAAGTTGTGTTCAAAGTACTGAGATTTTGTATTCAGAACACTATTCGGCTGATTATACACCCAAGACGGCCTCATATGTAAAAATGATCTACACGAATTGTCTTCGTCTCGTCGAAACGATTGATTTTTATATAAACAATGTCCCAATCCGAGTTCGTATGCAAAAGTTAGAGGCAATACTTTGCAGGCTGACCCTAAGTGAAAAAGTGACGCGAGGGATCAGACTCACCTAGGAAGTGTCTGATGGGTCGCGTGAGTTACTTGGCCTTTGTCAGATGAATGAAAACCTTGCCGGGATGAAAACCTTGCCGGGGTGAAAACCTTGCCGGTGTGAGAGCTTGCTGGGGTAGAGAGCTTGCCGGGGTCAACCCGACCGAAAGTTGGAGATGGGCTCGAAAGGTTATTCAGATGATCTCGGATAGAAAAGTGTTCTACACGGAAGTTGTGTGTATCGCCGAAACGGTCAACTTTGCTTTTTGAGTCATCATCATCTAAGATAGTATACAGCCTGTAGAGTTGCTGAAAGACTCAGACAGCCAAGAAAACTGCATGACCAAATCCGACTGGAAGTTAAAGATGACCTCGTAAAGTATTGAAGATGAACTTATTTGGAAAAATGATCAACAGGAGAGTTGTTCGTCTCGTCGAGGCGCATTAATTTGGTATTTTGATATTCTCAATCGGAGGTCATATGCAAATTACACGGCCTGTACAAGGAGTAAGACAGAAGTTTGGGCCAGATTCGGGTTGAATCCGAGTTGGATTGGAATTAGAACTGGAGGACGTGAATTAATGTTATTTTCTTGTATGGAAAGCCTAGATGAATCATTTTCTTGTACGGGAAGTCCAGCCGTCTCTTATATATGTTGGGGGTGACGGCCGATTGAAACAACACACAATCGAACAAATCAATATACTATTTTTTCAGTCTACGTTGTATCTCCCCACCGTTTTTCTCTCTCGTTCTTTGTTGTTCTTCGTGTTTGAAAGCTGCAAATACCGAGGCTCTAGGGGCGAGCGAATCGACCTAGGGCTGCCCATAGCCGCTGCAATCCCTGACGGGGTCCCTCCCGGATGCGCGGGGTTTCGGGTTTGAAAAACGCCCGCCGACTGTCTTGCGTATCGCGCTGTCGGTCGGGTCTCCTTCGACGTGAGCTGCGGTGCATCACCCCCGGCGTCGACGGTACACGTGACATGTTCGTGTGTCAACACACTTTTTGGTGACTCCTCTGGGGACGAGGATCAATCATCATCATCCACCATGTCCGATCTTCCCAAGCCATCAGAGGTAGACGCCGATAACATCATTAAGCCCAGTCTTGATGAGATATCGGCCTATCATCGCCAAGTCTATGAGGAGTACAAGAAGGCGCGCGAGGAGAAGGACCTGCAGGAGTTCCTTGCAAAATTCAAGAAGGATCGCCAAGGCAACATCAATCCGATTGAAGAAATCAAGTTCCCTCCTCTCCAAGCCGAGCAGGTTAAACCCTCTGTAAGTACTGCCTTTTCTCCTGAGCAGTGGGTTGAGATTGAGGGTCGTATTGTTGATGGTAACAATCTAGTCTATCAAACTTTCATAGAAAATACTAATGCTCAGAAGAATATATCTCAATCATCTAGTGGTAATGATGGTATAGCTGCTAGTGTGCAAAACCCTAATCTGACTTTACCTATTTCATCGGCGCCTCCCGTGCCGATGACTTATTATCCTACTCAAACAAATCAGATTGTGGCTGCACCCATTAGTCCTATCATGAGTATGCCAGATTCGGTGGCAACGTCGAACCAAACCCTACCTACAGCTACAACCACTCGGCCATTACCGAACTATGGTTCGGCATACATGCCATAGTTCCTACCTACAGCTAGTAGTCCTACTCCTCCTATGCCGCTGCCACAAATTTCATCGTCCACTGTGGATGATGGTTTAGCTAATCTTAGAGAGGAGATGGCTAAGATGCTCCGAGAGAATTTTGGAGTTGAGTTACGTCGGAATCGGATTTACCAAAAGTCGTACCCCGAGTACTTTGATGCCATCCAGTGCCCTCCAGGATATAAAATTCCAAATTTTGTTAAGTTTAATGTAGAAGGCACAAAAACCACATGGGAGCATGTTAGTCAATATTTACCACAATTAGGTGAGGCAGGCTCATTAAATGAATTAAAAGTGCGTTTATTTCCTTTATCATTAACTGGTACCACATTTTCATGGTTTTCTTCTTTACCACATGGTTCCATTCGAGTTTGGTCGCAGCTAGAGCAGAAATTTCATGATCACTTTTATAGCGGCGACAATGAACTCAAGTTGTCACATCTAACATGGTTAAACAGAAGCATGATGAATCGGTCTCCGATTATGTCAAGAGATTCAGAGAAACAAAAAACCGGTGTTTTAGTTTGGTGATAACCGAGAGGGACTTGGCGAACCTAGTGCTGAGTGGTTTGAGAACTCCCATTAGAGAAAAGCTAGAAGGCTATGAGTTCTTAAATATCAACCAAGTCTTACAAATGGCTTTGGCTCAGGAAAGCCGAAGCAAAGATCTCAAAGAAGTACATAGATACAAAGCTAATCGTCCTAAGATGAATATGGGTGAATATGATAGTGATCACTTGGGCGATGAGGGTGATGTTTTTGCTACTGAATTTGTTTGGCCATCCAAGGCCAAACCCTTTACTTGCAATGATCTGAAACCGATTCATAAGAATCATGATGAAGAGATGAAGTTTACTTTTAACATTGCTAAGTGTGATAGAATATTTGATGCTTTGCTGCAGGCTAAGATTATTAGAATATCTCATACTTTACCGCCGTTTGAAGAGCCGAAACGGCGCGCTTATTGCAAGTATCATAATTCTTTTTCTCATGATACTAATGATTGCAATGTTTTTCGACGACTGATACAATCGGCCATTAATGACGGACTTTTGAACTTTTCTGAGATGCAAGTTGACAAACAGCCTTTTCCAATGAATACCATGGATTTGGAGGGGAAGAAGCTACCCATTCGACCGGAGGTAGCCAAATCTGCTAATAAAGCTAATGTCATTGTTGGTGAGCCAAGGAAAGACAAGGAGGGCAGCAAGGTCTTGGGGAGACATGTTGTGCTTGATAAGCAGCCCGATGGCAAGGAAGTGATCAAAATCACCATCAAGAATCCTACACTCGGGGGGCAACCGCAAGTGCAAGAAAATACTCGAGTTAAATTTGTCAAACCCAAGAGTCTAGAAGTTGGCAAGTGGAAGAGGAATGAAGCTAAAGTGCAGCGCAAAATCAAGCCAACCTTTGATATGTTGTTGTCCAAGTATGCCAATCATGCAGCCGGTTCTAGCTCTAACCGGTCATCAATTTTGAAGCGCTCGAGGTCACCTCCTCGGGAAGAATTTCAGCATCACGCAAGGCCATATGGGTCGTGGGAGCCGGGACCATGGATACCGCCACCCTCCTATGTGCCATACTACATGGGAGACTTCAATGGAGGATGGTGGCAGCCCCCAATGGCCCCTTATGCTTTTCATCTGGGTTGGGCAGAACCAAGGAGGCCCGTTCATGAGAGACTTTCTTATTCCACACAAGGCCATTTGAACAATGGTGTCAATCGGCCAGTGCAAGATAATCAAAAAAGGGTCGGCAAGCAAGAATGGCGTGTTAAGTTGCCAAGTGTTGCAGCAGTTGAGTCAGGAAAAGGCAAGGAGAAAATGGATGCTGACTCACTCATCTTGGCACCGAAACATTCACCATAGAGCAGCCGATTATGCATAGCAATCCGACTGAGCCGATACTTGCTATCGCGCCAAAGCACTCGGCTAATGACCATGAAGAAAGCATTAGCCAAGTAAAGACGAGAGATCCTAAATACACTCAGCCAAAGTGGTGTCCTCCAGGGCTAACAAAGACGCAAAAGAGGAAACTCCAGAGGTTAAGGAGTCAAGAGATGACAGAACAAGAGGCCGAGAAGCAAATGGATAAGTTGTTCAATGACATTCGGCCCATGGTGCCTACAAAACAAGTGTGGAGGCCTAAAAAAATACAAGATGCAGTGGCTTCTACACCTATCACAGCAGCACCCACACCACCAAAAGAGGACGATGTAATCATTGCATCGTCTGCGTTACCTATTGCTTCCTCTTCGCACGAACAAATTTCAGAATTGATGGATACACTAGGGAAGAGGAGGATATGCTAGATTACGAGTCTACACCGGTTCATGAATGTATGGATATTAATATGGTGTATTACTTACCCGTTGAGTTTCATGCTGTAGATGAGGAAGGGGAGGTGGCTCAGCTGGATTTTGGCCCTAAAACGCAATATTCGAGAAGCCAAAAGACCCAGTAATGCATCTGAAACCGTTATATCTCAGAGGTCATATCAATGGGTCACCGCTCACTCGGATGCTTGTTGATGGTGGTGCTGTGGTGAATCTTATGTTGTATTCGGTCTTCAAGAAATTGGGGCTGCATGATGAAGAGTTGATAAAGACCAATATGGTGCTCAATGGATTTGAAGGCAAAGAGAAAACTAAAGCCAAAGGTGTGATGTATGTGGAGCTTACAGTCGGAAGTAAAACTTTGGCTACCGCATTCTTTGTCGCTGAGGTGCAAGGTAACTACAACGTCATACTAGGCCGTGAT
This sequence comes from Triticum aestivum, assembly GCF_018294505.1. Taxonomy (NCBI): domain Eukaryota; kingdom Viridiplantae; phylum Streptophyta; class Magnoliopsida; order Poales; family Poaceae; genus Triticum; species Triticum aestivum. The sequence continues at coordinate 586,443,205 of NC_057806.1, read as the reverse complement.
TGGGTTCATGCAAACCAGTGCGTGCCATCCACTATGCACCAATTTTTGATCCAGTGGGTTGATGATGAAGTGGAAGTCATTCATGCGGATAACTCGGCCTGTGTTGCTTTGGCCGAGGCATCGGTGGACTGGCAACACCCAAATGCTACTTGCTTGACGGGACGTGACTTGTCAGAGTTCGATTTTCTCAGCGCGACCAAGAATGGTTTCGTGCCCGTCTCTTTAAAGCCGACTGAATGCAATCGGCTCCAAGGTATGATATGTTTAAATGGATCCTAACTCAGAGTGGTTACAAAAGCGACTTGTAGAATATTGGTCCAATGAGAATGATATGTATGAGTCCATAGAAGAGTTAGATGATATGGATAAATTAGGACAAGGTTTTACATCGGCCGATCCATTAGAAGAGATAGATATAGGAGATGGTTCAATTTCTAAGCCGACGTTTGTAAACAAAAATTTGAAAGTCGATTGTAAAGCTAAGTTAATCGAGCTATTGAAAGAATATGTTTGTTGCTTTGCATGGGATTATCATGAGATGCCAGGTTTAAGCCGAGAGCTAGTGGAGCATCGGTTACCTATAAAGGCTGGTTTTAGACCATATAAACAATCGGCCAGAAAGTTTAATCCAAAAACATATGACCGGATCAAGGAAGAGATCGGTTGTTTGCTTAAAGCTAATTTTATTAGGCCTTGCAGGTATGCCGAGTGGATTTCTAACATTGTCCCAGTAGAGAAGGAAGGATCAGGCAAGTTGAGGGTGTGCATTGACTTCAGAGATTTGAATAGGGCCACACCCAAAGATGAGTATCCCATGCCAATAGCCGATATGCTTATTAATGATGCTTCTGGACATAAGGTTATTAGCTTTCTAGATGGTAATGCCGGATACAATCAAATTTTTATGGCCGAAGAGGACATGTCCAAGATAGCTTTTCATTGCCCTAGTTTTTTCTTGGTTTATTTGAGTGGACCGTGATGACATTCGGATTAAAAAATGTTGGCGCCACATATCAAAGGGCTATGAATTTGATTTTTCGTGATTTACTCGGTGTCATACTTGAAGTTTATATTGATGATATTGTTGTCAAATCGGATGCTTTTGAGTCTCACTTGGCCGATTTGCATTTAGCTTTCGAAAGAATGAAAAAGTATGGACTGAAGATGAACCCTTTGAAATGTGCATTCGGCGTGTAAGCTGACAAGTTTTTGGGTTTCATTATCCATGAAGATGGCATAGTGATTGATCCCAAAAAGATGGAGGCCATACAGAAAGTGGAGGCTCCAACATGCAAGAGAGATATGCAAAAGTTCCTTGGCAAGCTCAATTACTTGAGGAGGTTCATAGCTAATCTGTCAGGAAAGGTTGATGCGTTTACTCATATCCTTCGGTTAAAGAATGATGCTGATTTCACTTGGGAGGCAAAACAGCAAGAAGCATTTGATATGATCAAGAATTATTTGTGCACTCCTCCGGTGATGAAAGCACCCAAGCATAGGGAACCCTTCAGGCTTTACATTGCAGCAGAGGAAGCAGTTATTTGTGTTGTTCTGACTCAATAAACCGAAGGAAAAGAGCATGCCATCACTTATTTGAGCCGCCGCTTATTGGACGCCGAGACAATGTATACATTTATTGAAAAATTATGTCTATGTTTATATTATGCTTGCACAAAATTGAGACATTATTTAGTGTCGAGTGCTTACATAGTAGCTTGTCAGACCGATGTCATTAAATAATTGTTGCATAGACCAATTCTTAGTGGTAGAATTGGCAAGTGGGCTTATGCTTTGATTGAATATGATTTGGCTTATGAATCTCTAAAATCCATGAAAGGACAAATCGTTGCTAATTTTATTGTTGAACATCGGATTGATGACAAGCATGATGTTGATATAAACCTTGTCTCACTAGTACCGTGGAGATTATATTTTGATGGTTCAGTTTGTAGCAATGTCCAAGGTGTTGGTATTGTTTACATATCTCCTCATGGTGCTATTTTTGAAGCCTCATGCCGCTTAAAATATTTTTGTACAAACAATCAAGCCAAATATGAAGCATTGTTATTCGGCCTAGAGATGTTGCTTGCTATAGGTGTTACACATATTGAGGCTTATGGTGATTCATTATTAGTAGTGCAACAAATATCCAAAGTCTTTCAATGTTTTGACAAATCACTTAATGTTTATCTTGATAAATGTCTAGATATGATTTCTACTTTGGATTATTTTAGCATTGCTCATATATCTAGACATGACAATTGGAAAGCAAATGAGTTGGCACAACAAGCATCCGGCTATCATGTTGATCATGGCATGTTTCATATTTCTGAAAAGCCGATGTCTAGTCTTGCCAACATAGGGGAAGGCCGAACCGGAGCCCACTGTTTCGGCCACTAATGAAATATTCAATGCAGGAGAAAATCAAGACTGGAGGAAGCAGTTGATGATGTTCTTTTAAAGTGCTTGGACGAGGACCAAGCGAGAATTGCTATGGGAGAGGTCCGTGAAGGTATTTGTGGCACTCATCAGTCGGCCCCCAAGATGAAATGGTTACTACAGCGTGCTGGGTTTTATTGGCCGACTATGATTAATGATTGCTTCAGATATTATAAAGGGTGTGAAGCTTGTCAAAAATTTGGCGATATTCAGTTGGCTCCTACTGCTATGTTACATCCCATTATCAAGCCGTGGCCTTTCAGAGGATGGGGTTTAGACTTTATTGGACAAATTCATCTGTCTTCCTCAAAGGGGCATCGGTTCGTATTGGTAGCAACCGATTATTTCACTAAATGGTCTGAAGCAGTACCTCTCAAGAACATGACACATACAGAGGTAATTAAATTCATAACCGAGCACATTATTCATAGATTCGACATTCCTCAAATGTTGACTATAGATCAAGGCTTATCTTTCATGTCACACCAAGTCAGAGAATTTGCCGAATCTTATAACATAAAGTTGCTCAATTCCTCTCCATATTATGCCCAAGCCAATGGACAAGCTGAGTCTAGCAATAAAATTTTAATCAAACTCATCAAGAAGAAGATTGATACGTCTCCAACGTATCTATAATTTTTGATTGCTCCATGCTATATTATCTACTGTTTTGGACATTATTGGGCTTTATTATCCACTTTTATATTATTTTTGGTACTAATCTATTAACCGGAGGCCCAACCCAGAATTGCTATTTTTGCCTATTTCAGGGTTTCGAAGAAAAGGAATATCAAACGGAGTCCAAACGGAATGAAACCTTCGGGAACATGATTTTCTCACCGAACACGATCCAGGAGACTTGGACCCTACGTCAAGAAACAAAGTAGGAGGCCACAAGGTAGGGGGCGCGCCTACCCCCCAGGCGGGCCCTTCACCCTCGTGGGCCCCCTGTTGCTCCACCAACGTACTCCTTCCTCCTATATATACCTACGTACCACCAAACAATTAGATACGGAGCCAAAACCCTAATTCCACCGCTGCAACTTTCTGTATCCACGAGATCCCATCTTGGGGCCTGTTCCGGAGCTCCGCTGGAGGGGGTATCCATCACGGAGGGCTTCTACATCAACACCATAGCCCCTACGATGAAGTGTGAGTAGTTCACCTCAGACCTACGGGTCCATAGTTATTAGCTAGATGGCTTCTTTTCTCTTTTTGGATCTCAATACAATGTTCTCCCCCTCTCTTGTGGAGATCTATTCGATGTAATCTTCTTTTTGCGGTGTGTTTGTTGAGACCGATGAATTGTGGATTTATGATCAAGTCTATCTATGAACAATATTTGAATCTTCTCTGAATTCTTTTATGTATGATTGGTATAGCTTCGTATTTCTTGTTCGATTTATTGGTTTGGTTTGTCCAACTAGATTGATTTATCTTGCCATGGGAAGAGGTGCTTTTGATGGGTTCGATCTTGCGGTGCTCAATCTCAGTGACAGAAGGAGACATGCCACACATGTATCGTTGCTATTAAGGGTAACAATATGGGGTTTATTCATACATGAGTTTATCTTGTCTACGTCATGTCATCTTGCCTAATGCATTACTTCGTTTTTCCATGAACTTAATACACTAGATGCATGTTGGATAACAGTCGATGTGTGGAGTAATAATAGTAGATGCAGAATCATCTCGGTCTACTAATCTTCGGCGTGATGCTTATATACATGATCATTGCCTTGGATATCATCATAATCATTTGTTTTTCTGCCAATTGCCCAATATTAATTTGTTTACCCACCATATGCTATTTTCTCGAGAGAAGCCTCTAGTGAAAACTATGGCCCCCGGGTCTATTTCTTATCATATATTGAAACCAAAAATACCTTGTTGCAATTTTCTTTTATTTATTTTCTTTTGTGTTTTAGTTATATCTATTTATCAAATATCATAGAATTTATGGATTTTTATTTCTGTGCCCCTGGTTCGTTAGTTGTACTCATTCATCCCCACGCTCTTAACTTTTGCTCACTTTTCCCCACTCCACTCCCTTGCCCGAAACCCTCAGAACAGGTTACAACGGACGTTGCCGTCAGGTCAATGCCTTTGACCGTTAACTCTGACGAGTGGGGATGAGTGGGGCCGCGTCCACCTTTGACCGTTTACCCGTATAGTGGTTTCGTATGCTGACCGTACAGTGGTATTCATATACATGGGCGCATGCAACTGACCGCGGTCGTGGGGTAGCACGTGTCCATAGGACATGCCCGAAATGTCCCATCATATAAAGAGGGGGAACCACCTCCCGGCTTATCGCCCCTACCATTTCCCCCAGGGTTTTCCCCCAAATCCCCTCCCTGCCGCATCATCTTCCTCTCCCCCATCGGTCTCTCTCTCCTCCGCTGCCTCCACCGCACCGTCTCGCTCTCCCCCACCGCATCCTCTTCCTCACTTCATCGCCTCCATCTGTCCGATGGCGGAAGCTCGTGGTGACGCCGGCGCAGCGGCCGGAGATGTAGTGGAGCTGCAGGGCACGGTGACCGCGGATGAATTGAAGGATGTTGGCGGCATCCACGGCGGTGCAGGGAAACTCGCAACCGCTGCGGATGTGGAGAAGGAGGTGGCGGGCTCCGCCTTAGCACTGCCAGAGCAGAAGTTGACGGTGTCGAGCGGCGCAGTCCATCCCGATACCCCTGATGCGCAGACTGGTGAGGAGCAGGAGGTATTTGCACTTGCTTGTTAGTTGCAATATTTAGAATATTAGCTTGTAGAGTTAGTTGCATTGGTTAGATTGTGATTCATACAGTAGTACAGATGGTTAGAGTAGTTGGTTTGACGGATGGGCCGGGGTTTTCTGTATGGGGGGATGGGGGTTTTTGTACTAGGGTTTGTTGGATTACATTCGTTGCAAAAATGCTAGATAGATCTGTATGAGAGATAGGGATCGCTGTGCTTCAATGCTACACAGATGTATGCTTATTAGATTTTGTTTTTAATGCTACACAGATTGGGTTTTTAATGCTGCAGACATGTATGCTTATTAGATTGGGTCCCTATTAGATTTGTTTTTGAATGCTACGCAGATTGGGGTTTTGAATGTCATATGCCCAAATGGGATCCATTGATTAAGAAGTTATTTGATTTATTAGTATATAAATTTGTCCATAATATGTAGTTATATTAGCTCTGTTGTTCAATGTGTGTGCATGACAATGGAAAATGCAAATAGGATCATAGTATATTAGCCCTATGATCAATGTTGCATTGCAATTTTTAGTAGCATCACTTATTCAAAATCATCAGCTAGGCAAATATACCATTTGTGTGGTGTTTGGACATTGATCCTGGTGCTTCACTTGATTATCTCCTGGTGCTTACAATTTCCTTTGTTTTTACAACTTCCCATGAGCTTAGTAACAGCCGCCGCACTTGTGTTGACTTATTAATCTGTCCTTTAAGGAAATGTTACTTCTCTATCTCAATTTCCAGGACGATCTACCTGCTAAGTTTGACAACTTGGTCAAACCACTGTCGAAGTCGTAGATACATTTCTGCACAACTAAACTAATAAATTGACTTCACATTAGCACAAACAGAACTTCGTAAATTCATCTTTGTTGCACCTCACCTAACCCATTTCCCTTCCCCATGCAATTCTCATATATTCATGACATTTCCATTTTACAGATTAAAAAAAAGCAAGTTGTGGTGAGTACAAAACCTCCAGAAGAATCGGTCAAGATTTCTCTCAAGGACTGTTTAGCTTGCAGGTTATTACCAATTTTGTAGCCCTCGCCTCAACTGTAAAAGTAGTGACCTGCCCAAATGTAAATAATGCTGACAGCTTCCTTTGATCTCATAGTGGTTGCATAACATCAGCAGAGACAGTTATGCTTGAGAAGCAAAGCTTGGATGACTTTGTTACTCGCATCAACTCTGGCAAAACCGTCATCGTATCTATGTCTCCCCAGTCAAGAGCATCATTAGCTGCATTCTTTGGTCTTTCTCAGTCACAGGTAATTCTATGTGCTTCACCTGACCACTACCTAGTCAAAATTGTCACCATATAAGGTGTTTTGTAATGTTTTCCCTAAATTAGTGTCTTTCCACTTTAGCTGAATGATAAGTACTCTGTAAATAATGATAACAAACACATAATGCAATTTTTGTTATCTTCAGGTTTTCAAAAAACTAACTGCTCTGTTCAAGTCGATGGGCGTGAAGGCAGTGTATGACACAAGTAGTAGTCGAGATCTGGCCCTAATTGAAGCATGCAATGAATTTATTTCACGCTATAAGCTGAGTCAATTGTCTAGCGACAAAGAAGTTGGAACAAGTCTTCCTGTGCTTTCATCTGCATGTCCAGGTAAAAACATTTACGCGAAATATGTGTCAATTTCGCTACTATGCAGTTTCCTATGTACTATTGATATTCCCTTACTAGTTGGTTATTTACATACCTTCTATCACTATATGTGAATCTCTTCCTCTTTGCAGGTTGGATATGCTATGCTGAAAAGACTCTTGGTTCATATATCTTGCCCTACATCTCATCTGTAAAGAGTCCCCAACAAGTGATTGGTGCAGCTATCAAGCATCACATGGTTGAAAAACTTGGTCTCAAGTGAGTAATTTGCCCTAGTTCTAGACCTAAGGATGTTATTTTCAGATCTTTGATCAGACATGAAAAATTTAGTACTTCCTTTTGTCTGAAATTGGACTTCTTTTTTACTTCACAAAGTTTTTTTTTCTAGTATATAAGTATAAGATCAAGCAAGTATATTTCATGAAAAATCTGGATATACAATTTTCTGGTGACCAGTCCAAAATATCTTGAGAGACACATATGATTTTTGACGTTTTCTTGTGACCAACTGTTTGTGACATGAGGTTTTTCCTGGTCTTTGCAATGTAATATCTCCATTTGCTGAATTGGATGATTATTTCAAATAAAAACTACTCTGATTATGAACTATCATTTTGTGATATTTTTGTTTGTGATCATACTTGAATGTACTGTGTAGGCCGTATGATGTGTATCATGTTACTGTGATGCCCTGTTATGATAAAAAACTTGAAGCTGTCCGGGGCGACTTTGTTTTCTCAGTGGAAGAAAAGGAAGTTACAGAGGTGGACTCGGTATTGACAACTGGTGAAGTGTTGGACTTGATACAGGTTACTAATTTATTTCCTGCAGTTGCTTGTATGTTTTGAAAAACTCCATGCTTATATCAGTTTCATGGTTGTGCAGTCCAAATCTGTTGATTTCAAGACAATGGAGGAATCTCCTTTGGACAGATTGTAAGCTCCTTGTATGCTTGATGTTCCGTCCCTCCGGATAAAATTTGAATGAAATCCAATGCAGAAATATATGTTTATATGTTCTGTTCAACTAGTACTACTATTTAGAATTTAGCGAAGCTTTGATTTAATCAACTGTCGAGAAAAAGAAAGATAAAAGTAATTTTATATGGTTACATTTATGCTTCATCTTTTCTGATAATTCATGTGTACTTTCATTGCAACACAGATTAACAAATGTTGATGATGGTGGTCATCTATATGGGGTTTCTGGTGGCTCGGGTGGTTATGCGGAAACCATCTTTCTTTATGCAGCACGTGCACTCTTTAATAGGGAAATAGAAGGCCCACTTGATTTCAAAATCTTGCGAAATTCAGATTTCTGTGAAGTTACACTGGAGGTAATTCATTGCCCCATCCATCCCCAACTGGCCTCAAAAAGCCACTCTTGCTGTAGAAACCTTGTCGGGGTGAAAACCTTGCCGGTGTGAAAGCTTGCCAGTGTGAAAGCTTGCCGGGGTAGAGAGCTTGCCGGGGTCAATCCGACCGAAAGTTGGAGATGGGCTTGAAAGGTTATTCAGATGATCTCGGATAGAAAAGTGTTCTACGCGGAAGTTGTGCGTATCGCCGAAACGGTCAACTTTACTTTTGGAGTCATCATCATCTGAGATAGTATACAGCCTGTAGAGTTGCTGAAAGACTCGAACAGCCAAGAAAACTGCATGACCAAATCCGACTGAAAGTTAAAGATGACCTCGTAAAGTGTTGAAGATGACTTTATTTGGAAAAATGATAAACAGGAGAGTTGTTCGTCTCGTCGAGGCGCATAAACTTGGTACTTTGATCTTCTCAATCGGAGGTCATATGTAAATTCCACGGCCTGTACAAGGAGCATGATAGAAGTTTGGGCCAGATTCGGGCTGAATCCGAGTTGGATTGGAATTAGAACTGGAGGACGTGAATTGATGTACTCCCTCCGTTCCTTGATATAAGGTGTATAGATTTTTGAGAAAAAGTCCGAAATATAAGGTGTATTAGGTTACACTGCTCGTTTGGATAATTTTTGATGGAATTTGATTACATTTCCTTATATCAGGCAAGCTCCTCTATTTTCTCATGTCAATTAGTCAGGTATAATCTCGCCCAAAACTTGTGAAATTTTCCCTCCATGTGTGTTTTTTAATTTTCGTGCCAAAAACTATACACCCTATATTTAGGAACGGAGGGAGTAATTTTCTTGTATGGAAAGCCTAGATGAATCCTTTGCTTGTACGGGAAGTCCAGCCGCCTCGTATATATGTTGAGGCTGACGGTCGATTGAAACAACACACAATCAAACAAATCAATATACTACTTTTTCAGTCTACGTTTTATTTCCCCACCGTTTTTCTCTCTCATTCTTCGTTGTTATTCGTGTTTGAGAGCTGCAAATACCGAGGCTCTAGGGGCGAGCGAATCGACGTAGGGCAGCCCATAGCCGCCGCAATCCCTGACGGGGTCCTTCCCGGGTGCGCGGGGTTTCGGGTCTGAAAAAGCGCCCGCCGACTATCTTGTGTATCGCGCTGTCGGTCGGGTCTCCTTCGACGTGAGCAGCGGTGCATCACGCCCGGCATCGAGGGTACACGTAACGTGTTCGTGTGTCAACATTTTCAAAGTGTCACTTGGTGGTCCTCCCTTTGAAGCTGAGTGTTGATAACCCACAAGTATAGAGGATTGCGATAGTCTTCGAGGGTAGTATTTCATCCAAATTTATTGATTCGACATAAGAAGAGCCAAAGAATATTTATGAGCCTTCGCAGTTGTTTGTCAATTAAACCACACCTAGAAATTTTACTTCTGCAGCAAAGTATTTAGTAGCACAGTAACAATAGTGACAGGAACAGTAACAGTAGCAGTTTGTAGTGATTGTAGTAGTAGTAGTAACGAAAATAACTTAGCAAAGACCAATATGAGAAAAACGTAGGCATTGGATCAGCGATGGATAATTGTGTTGGATGGTATTCATCATATAACAATCACAACCTAGAGCGATACACAATAGCTCCAATTCATCAATATAATGTAGGCATGTATTCCATATATAGTCATACATGCTTATAATAAGAACTTGCATGACATCTTTTGTCCTACCCTCATGTGGCAGCAGGGCCCATAAGGAAATCTAAGGGATATTAAGGCCCCATTTTAATAAAGAACCGGAACAAAGCATTAACACATAGTGAATACATGGACTCCTCATACTACGGTAATCATTGGAAAGAATCCCAGTGTTTTTCATGACACGTAATAGGTGCATACAACTTGCAAGAGCGGATCATAACACTTAATAGGAGCATACAACTTGCAAGATAGGATCAAGAACTCAAATATATTCATGAAAACATAGAGGGTTCAGATCTAAAATCATGGCACTCGGGCCCTAGTGACAAGCATTAAGCATAGCGAAGTCATAGCAACATCAGTCTCAGAACATAGTGGGTACTAGGGATCGAGCCCTAACAAATTGACTCAATTACATGACAAACCTCATCCAACTTCGTCACCTTCCAGCAAGCATGCGAAGGAATTACTAACTCCCAATGGTGAGCATCATAGAATTGTTGATGGAGAAGGGTTGGTGATGACGACAATGATGATTTCCACCCTCTGGAGCCCCAAGCTGACTCTAGATCAGCCCTCCTGATGAAGAACAGGAGGTAGTAGCGGCTCCATATCATAAAACATGATGATTCCTCCTCTCGGATTTCTTTGCAAGGCGGTATATATGGAGTTAGACTTAGGGTTACCGGAGGCTCCAGGGGCCCACAAGCTCGCCAGGAGCGCCCCCTGAGCTTGTGGCTCCTGGGTGGTCCCCTCCGATAGTTCTCTTCGCCAATATTTTTTATATATCCTAGAAATATTCTCTGTAAACTGTTAGCTCAATCCAAGAACTTTTATTTGTGCACAAAAATAACACCATGGCAATTCTGCTGAAAACAACGTCAGTCGGGTTAGTTCCATTCAAATCATGCAAATAAGAGTCCAAAACAAGAACAAAAGTGTTTGGAAAAGTACATACATTTGGCATGTATCAACTCCCCAAGCTTAACTCATTGCTTGTCCTTAAGCAATTCAGTTGACAAACTGAAAATGATAAAAAAACTTTTACAAACTCTTTTTGTTCTTGTTGTTGTATATATGCTTAACTAATGTTCAAGTTTCCAACAAAGATTATTAACTAACCTTGTGTACGATAAGACTTAGGTCTCACATTTACTCATACCAATAACATAACCAACTAGCGAGCAATAATAGGTATCTCGAATGTCAACAATTTGTCAAAACAATCATGATATAATATGATAACATGGTGTCTTGCTAGCCCTTTCTAAGACCGCAAAACATAAATGCAGAGCACCTATGAAATTCAAGCAATGACTAAACATTGTAATTCATGATAGAAGAGATCCAATCATATCACACCCAACATTGACTATACTCAATGCATAAGAATGACAATAGTGCTCTCCAATTGGTGCTTGAATGAGAAGGTGATGACTCAACAATAAAAGTAAATAACATACAAGTAAATAGATAGGCCCTTCGCAGAGGGAAGCAGAGATTTGCTGAGGTGCCAGAGCTCGAAGCTTAAAACAGAGATGAATATAATTTTGAGAGGTGTACTTTTCCTGTCAATGTTACAACCAAGGATTTTCAATATCTTCCATGCTAAACACATTATCGACGGTTCCCAAGCGGAAAGGTAAAGTTTACTCCCCATCAACCAACAAACACATGCCATGGCTAGCCAAATTCACATGTGCCCTCCATACCAACAACTTCCGGGGGAGTTTGTTTCACTATATTTTTTTCATTTTGAATATAGGACTGGGCAACCCAATTACCAGCCTCTCTTGTGTAATGACAAGTGAGTAAACACCCATCGTGGGAATAACCCGCTAGCATGGAAGATACTGGACGGCCCTTGTCGCCCCATGAGCAATACAGGCACACAAAATAGATGATTATTTGAATGTTTAGAGGTGGCACGTGGAAATTTACTTGGAACGGTAGAGTAATACCGCATATAGGTAGATATAGTGGACTCATCTAGGACAACTTTGGGTTTAAGGATTTGGATGCACAAGTAGTGTTCCGCTTAGTACAGGGAAAGTCTAGCAAATAGATTGAGAAGCGACCAACTAGAGAGCGAAAACGGTCATAATCATGCATTGAGGTAATTAACATTGCATACGAGCATCAGTAGGATATAAACACCATGAACATAAATATCGTGAAGGTTTTGTTGGTTTTGATCAACCACATGTGTGAACATGTGCCAAGTCAGGCCACTCGAATCATTCAGAGAAGGATACCATACTATCATACTACATCATAACCATTTCCATACATGTTGACACTTATCCACTCCTAGTTGTTTAAGCATGGCATGAGCAAATATATTCTCTAATTGTCATCACAAACATGTTTACTCATAATATGCCGAATCAAGAGCGATGAGCTAAACATATTTACAAAAACAAAAACAAGAAGAGTTCATACCAACTTTCCTTCACCGCAATCAATTCATCAAATCATCGTCAATATTGCCTTTCACTTGCACGACTGAATGATGTGAAAATATAATAGTGCAAATTTGTCGTGGACTAAGATGGAATCTGCAAACATTTTATTCAAAAGAGAAGACAAGGTAATATGGGCTCTTTGTTAGATCAACACTAATGCATATGAGAGCCACTCAGCATGTTCATCATGGTCTTCTCCTTACACGACTCAAAGAAAAGGAAAGAATTCAAAGAAACACACTGAAATGTTTTTGAATTCTTTTCGGTTTTTCTAAAGAAAACAAACTAACGAAGGAAAAACGAAAACGAGAAAAACTATGTACATAGGAAAGCTCCTGACAACAAAACAAGAACGGGAATTTTTTGGGGGGTTTTCTTAATATTACAAACAAAAGAGAAGAACCAAAAAGAAATGAGAAATATTTTTGGATTTTTGATGTTTTTCAAACACACAAAAAGAAAGCGAAAATAAAATTAACATGGATATACAATGAAAAATGATGAATGCTAAAAACTGGAATGAATGTGTTGTACATGAATTTAATGTCGGCAAGAAATACATACTCCCGCAAGCTTAGGCTTTTGGTCTAAGTTGGTCTATGGCCATTGCTGACTCAAATAATACTCGTGGTAATAGTTAGGGTTGTACTCAAGTGCGGCCGCCACAGCTTGGCGGGCTGCCTCATTACGGCGATCGTTGTCCTCCACCCTGTTGTACTCCTCGGCCTCCTCCTCAAGTATAAAGTGTCTTTGTTTTTCCTAAAAGTTAAGGAAGGTAGGAGCAGGCAAAGTAATATGGAAGACACGACGCCTATTAAAGATTAGCCTGTATCATAGCCTCTGAATGAACTGGTGGTGCTCCATGGCCTCATAATCAAGGAAGCTAGGCGGCAACAAAGTATCATCTTCTTTTATAGGTGCACCAAGATGAGCAGCTAAGCGACTAGCATAAATTCCACCAAGAATATCACCAACTAGGGCGTTATTATGTAAATGACGTGCAACGATTGCCCCCATGTTAAATTGTCTATCTATCAATACCACACTCTTAAGTATGCTCAGATCATGAGCGCAAAGGTGACTAGGTTTATGTTTACCATTTATGCATCTTACTATGAACAAAGCAAAATAATGTATAACAGGAAAGTGAATGCTCCCCATGGTAGCTTGTGTTATGCCTCTAGTCTCACCTCTAGTAATACTCCTAAGAAAATCATTGCAATCAGATTTGCGGGGCTCAAGGCATGTCCCCCAACAAGGAATTCTACACGCTTCACTAAATTCCTCGATGGTCATGCAAAAAGGATTTTCATATAAGTTGAACATAACATCATGTGAAGTGCAATGAGATACATACTCGAATTTCTGCACAAAAGAATCAGTGAGATTATAGTACTGCGAGCACTTATCTGACATGAAGTTCGTCAACTCGGCATTTTGCACGTACATATCAAACTCCTCCTTAATACTAGCTTGATTCATAAAGGAGTTCGATGGCCATTCGCACGGGTGCACAAGAGCTTCTCATGGTGGTTCTAGGTCCGACTCACGTAGTGCAAGCCTTGGAGAGCTCTTGCTCGAAGAACCACCATGGAACATCTTTCTAAACATTTTCTTCCTCTTGAAAATTTCAGAAATTTTTAGTGGCTCAAAATAAAAGCGAACAAAACTCAACAAATTTGATAGCAACTACTCCCACAAGTGTCTAGAGGCTATATCATGAATCAAAACTACTTTGTAATACAAATTCAACATGCAAGCTCATATACATGGTCACCGCAGTAGATTTGTTTTGCAAAATATAAAGCACTAGAACAGAAACTAATTGAACCATTGGAGGATTCACATACCAAGGAGTAATCCCCCAAAACAGTTTTGGAAATGGAGCTCGGAGCAAGGAGATCGAATTTTGCAGACAAATGAGCAAGAACATGGGCTATGAGGCAAGTTTGGTTTTTTCTAGAGGTGGAAGAAGGTGGTGGACTGGTGCACTAAGTGAGGGCGCCCCTATGGGGCCCACAAGCCAACTAGGCACACCCTGTGAGCTTGTGGCTTATAGGTGCACGCCCCTAGGGTGCGTTCAGTGCCAAAAGTTCTTGCATATTGCAAAACAATATACTAAATTTTCAGGTAATTCCAAGAACTTTTATTTCCGAGACATTTTTATTGCACGAAAAATTCAAAAATAGGATAATCATTGCATTTCTACTTTATTAACTTTAAATAACAAACAACAAATAGTAGGTACAATAAGTTGTGCTTACTAAATTCATCGACCACATGCCCCTAAAAATAATCCATTAATAAGGCCGATCAAGTCTTATTAACAAACTATTTTCGAGTAACATGAAACCGAAGGATCTTTGTATAACATTAGGTTACCTCAATGGGGATATGCATCTCCCCAACAATAAGAGTTTCATATTTCCTTTTGATGGACGGAAGAGGGAATTTGAAATGTCCAATAGTGATTGTAGCAATTTTTTCAATAACATTGATACTGTTCACCGAACTTTGTTTCTTCGGAAAATAAACCGTATGCTCATTACCATTGACATTAAAAATAACCTTGCTTTTGCTGCAGTCAATAGCAGCCCCTCCAGTATTTAAAAATGGTCTATCAAGGATGATCGACTTAGTGTTGTCCTCGGGCATATCAAGTATAACAAAGTCTATTAAGATAGTAACATTTGCAACTACAACCAGCACATCCTCACAAATCCAATAGGTATAGCAGTTGATTTATCAGTCATTTGCAAAGATATTTCAGTTGGTGTGAGCTTATTCAAATCAAGTCTTCTATATAAAGAGAAAGGCATAACACTAACACCGGGTCCCAAATCACATAAGGTAGTTTTGATATAACTTCTTTTAATGGAGCATGATATAGTAGGTATTCCTCAATCTCCTAATTTCTTAGGTACTCCGCCCTTAAAAGAACAATTTGCAAGAATGGTGGAAATTTAAGCTTCAGATATCTTTCTTTTATTAGCGACAATATCTTTCATGTATTTAGCATATGGAGGCATTTTCAAAATATCAGTCAAGCGTGTATGCAAAAAGACTGGTCTAAGCATTTCAACAAAGCACTCAAAATCCTCATCATCCTTACTTCTAGGAGGCTTAGTAGGAAAAAGCATGGGTTTCTGAACCCATGGTTCTCTCTCTTTACCATGTTTTCTAGCAATGAAATCTCTTTTATCATATCTTTTATTCTTAGAAGGTGGGTTATCAAGATCAAGAGCAGGTTCTATTTCTACATCATTATCAGGTTCTTTATCATTATCTGGTTGAGCATCAATATCAGCATCATCATTATTATTAGGTTTTTTTACATCCGTTCCCCTAGTTCCTTAGCTCTTCTCATCCATCCCCGTGCTCTTAACTTTTGCTCAGTTTTCCCCACTCCCTTGCGTGAAACCCTCAGAACCGGTCACAACGGACGTTGTCGTCGGGTCAATGGCTTAACCGTTAACTCTGACGAGTGGGGCCGCATTGGACTATGTCATTCGTTGGACCTGACAAGTGGGGCCGCTTTGGGAGATGTTGCTGTTCGACCGTTGGGTCGTGGTTTCGTTGGGTCGTCCCTTGCATTAAACGCATGCGCGCGCCGCCACGGCAAAAGCCTGCTATGCATGCACCCAGCAAAGCCTTCCTGCATGTGTCGATGCGCGCCGCCACGATGCGCTGACCGAGCCTGCATGCGCCGATGCGTGCCGCCATGATGCACTAACTGAGCAGCTTTCTGGCACGCCATCCGCCATGGATGCAGCGACGGTCACTACCGCTGGTTCCTCTCTTCTAGCTAGGTGGCTACATATTTGTGGCTTGTGTAAAAAATGAGAAGGGTTCGTTGTGGCTGCATGCACTAGGTGGTTACTAACAACGCGAGCTCTCTAAGAAAACAATCAAGAAATATGTAGTCCCAATATGTAGATAGGACCAACAAGCCCATAGCACGATCACATAGTTCAAACTAGGAAAAACTTAATAATAGAATAGATAGAAAACTTAATAATAGAATTTAATAAAAGGGCCAACAATCCCATAGCAACTCCAACATAGTTCAATTTACAACTTAACATAACACAAACTAAAAAAAGATAGAGGGTTTAGAACCCTAACCGCCACCTTCTCCACCTCGCTCCTCCTCCAGGCGCCCTTCACTGCTCCTCCGGGGTGTTGTCAATGGGGTACGGAAGAGTGTGCATGCGCGACGCGGTGGGGAAGATGTTGGTGTACTCCGTGAACCTGTTGTGGGTGGTGAAAGCGATGAACTCACAGCCACGCCAAAACACCCGACCGAGGAGGTAGAAGGCGCCAAATGTGTTGGTGAAGTGGGCAAGGAGAGCAACCACCACCCCATTTTGGATGACCTCCTTGACGCGGAACATCGTTGGAGATCCCCGCGGAAGGTGGTGGTAGCCGGACGCGAGGAAGAACTCGGTGAAGTTCCTTGCGGTCCTCCACCTTGATATCGCCCACACACGTAGTGTGCGCTCAACGTACACGCCGGTAGGGTAGAGCCTCTCCGGCACGGTGGGTGGGAAGCGGTAGGTTGGTCCGGTGTATTGCATGGCTGAGGGATGTGCAGAAGAAGGAGAAGGGGTCGAAGAGCAAGAAGGGCAGATGGCAGAGGATGGGAGATGGATGAGGGATAGCATAGGAAGAGGGTGGCTTAAATAGCTGTAGTGCTACGTGTTATTTCACACCCACCGCGGCATCAGGAGTGTACACGTGTGGGAAACCGTGGTTTGAACAGAAGAAGAAAAGTAAGCTAATTGCACGCGTGGAAATACGTGGTCATATATATTATATGAACAAAAAGAGACAATTTTGAATAGTGTGTGGCCATTTTTCATGATGAAAATAAATTTGGCCCTTATAAATTTGGTCATTTTGCATTTGTATTGAACAAAAATAACTAAATTTTCTACACAATGTCAATTGTTGTGTAATTTCAAACGATGCAAAAAAACAGAACTAGCACGTTCACAAAAAACAGAGCAAACGATGCAAAAAAAAAACGACGCAATTTGACGGCCCAACCAGAGCTTGGTTTCCTTTTGGGCCCAATAACAACATTTTTTAGAGTCAGTGGTGGGCGAGCAGCCGAGCACAACCAATAGGATCGCCTCTCGTGGATCGCCCCACGATCCAACGATGCAGAGCCGTCCATGTGATCCAACACGCGGAGCCTGCACGCATCCTGCCCACCGAATTCCTTCTAGAAGACAACATCTCAGGGCTATCGCTTGGCACCAGGGTATGATTGGACGGCTGACGTTCTGAGCTAGGGTTAGGCAAAATCCCGCGGGGTTTTGAGGGGTTTTGAGATGGTCAACGGGGTTTCTAAGGCTTTTCCTGATCATAACTAATTTAAAAAAAATTGGAAAATATGAAACCTTCGCCGTTCGTCGTTTTATAAGACGCGCTAACGAGGAAAGATACTAAACTTGGTCTATGGTCATTTTCATGAAAAAAACCTAGCTGGCACAATTGAGGTCAAATGAGCATCATTAATTAAAAAATAAAACATGCGGACAATGTTGTCTTATGTGACATGTTACCAACCAAAAATCATAAATTTGGTCTATGGTCAATTTCATGAAAAACCTTCACACATATGAGTTATCACGTACAAGATTTCATAGAGTTCAAGGAGAGGAGGTAGGGTTACCTTATGTTTTTGAAAAATTTAAAAAAATATAAAAAAATCACCAAAGCTTTATTTCAAAGTGAATAAGAAGGATCTGAACTTAGTTTTCCATTTTCATATTTTAAACATGTTTTAATAGTTTTTATATTAAAGCATATTTTTTCAAAAGAAAATGTAAAAATATGAAGATTAATTCAAAAAATAGTGAGACTTCGAATCTACACTATATAGATTGAATAGGCGTTAATAAAAAAACATTTGGCTCATTTAGAGTGGTCCAAAAAAACTTGATTACAAATGAGTGGTTTACCCTAGCATGGGAGCTCATTTGGAGCACATTTCTCAAATTCAAATTTCTTTGACCCCCTCTAAATCACCTCAAATTTTGCACACATGATCTCCTACACAAACATAGATAGTTTGCCAAGGTTTTATTTTTTTACATTTTTTAATTTATACTGTCCTGTCGAATGTGAGTTCAAAACATCGGATAATGAAACATGCTGGTGGGAAAAGCATGCATTTGATTAATAAACATGTGTGATCATTACAACACCTAAACTGGTGAGAAAAAGCAGCATGTCTGATCAGTGAAACAACACTGAAACAACATGTGTGATCATTGCAACACATAAACTCATAGTTCACAACATCTAAACAGAACTAACCATACACCACGGGAAAATTTAAGGACTGACAAATATAGATAGCATAATACATTATTACCATCACCATAGATTCAGTTCAACACATCATAAACAGTCACATTCAGTTTACCAAAAGTAACCCAAAAGATAAAGATAAAACATGTTGCCACATTCAGTTCATCACATCATCACATCACACTGGTGTCAAGGCCTTCGCGAGGGCAGCATGCTGCCCCCTGATCATGTAGTCCTCCCCGCGAATCGCTACATCCTCTGCATAAGACACAAGGTGATTGAAGCGGCCATCCTTTGGCTTTGGCTTGGTGGTGCATTAGGGGCAGTGCCACTTCTCGATCTTGCGGTTGTAGAAGGAAGCAACTCCCTTGGCCTTGATTTTCTCCACCTCCTTCGCTGTGAAGGACACAATGTTGCCCTTGTACACATCTTCTCCAGAATCATACTGCACACATGAATGAATTACATTAATACATTATAGATTCATATACACCATGTCAAATGAGCTAAATGAACAATCTAAATTTCAAGTAGGCTTACCTCATATTCTTCATCGTCACTATACTTTGGATCGTACGAGTCGAACCCAGTAAGGGTCAACTTCCTCTTTTTCCGCCAACCATCATCCTCCTGAATATAAAATTACATCCATCACTAGTAAATACAGAAGCCAATTGAAAATTGGGGGAAATTTAGATATGCACACGTGACACATTGATCATAGGGCTAATATACTATGATCCTATTTGCATTTTCCATTGTCATGCACACACATTGAAAAACAGAGCTAATATAACTACATATTGTGGACAAATTTATATACTAATAAATCAAATAACTTCTTAATTAATGGATCCCATTTGGGCATATGACATTCAAAACCCCAATCTGCGTAGCATTCAAAAACAAATTTAATAGGGACCCAATCTAATAAGCATACATGTCTGCAGCATTAAAAACCCCAATCTGTGTAGCACTAAAAACAAAATGTAATAAGCATACATCTGTGTAGCATTGAAGCACAGCGATCCCTATCTCTCATACAGATCTATCTAGCATTTTTGCAACGAATGTAATCCAACAAACCCTAGTACAAAAAACCCCCATCCCCCTATACAGAAAACCCCGGCCCATCCGTCAAACCAACTACTCTAACCATCTGTACTACTATATAAATCACAATCTAACCAATGCAACTAACTCTACAAGCTAATATTCTAAATATTGCAACTAACAAGCAAGTGCAAATACCTCCTGCTCCTCACCAGTCTGCGCATCGGGGGTATTGGGATGGACTGCGCCGCTCGACGCCGTCAACTTCTGCTCTGGCAGTGCTAAGGCGGAGCCCGCCACCTCCTTCTCCACATCCGCAGCGGTTGCGAGTTTCCCTGCACCGCCGTGGATGCCGTCAACATCCTTCACTTCATCCGCTGTCACCGTGCCCTGCAGCTCCACTACATCTCCGGCCACTGCGCCGGCGTCGCCACGAGCTTCCGCCATCGGACAGATGGAGGCGATGAAGGTGAGGAAGAGGATGCGGTGGGGGAGAGCGAGACGGTGCGGTGGAGGCAGCGGAGGAGAGAGAGACTGATGGGGAAGAGGAAGATGATGCGGTAGGGAGGGGATTTGGGGGAAAACCCTGGGGGAAATGGTAGGGGCGATATACCGGGAGGTGGTTCCCCCTCTTTATATGATGGGACATTTCGGACATGTCCCATGGACACGTGCTACCCCACGACCGCGGTCAGTTGCATGCGCCCATGTATATGAATACCACTATACGGTCAACATACAAAACCACTATAAGGGTAAACGGTCAAAGGTGGACGCGGCCCCACTCATCCCCACTCGTCAGAGTTAACGGTCAAAGGCATTGACCTGACGGCAACGTCCGTTGTAACCTGTTCTGAGGGTTTCGGGCAAGGGAGTGGAGTGGGGAAAAGTGAGCAAAAGTTAAGAGCGTGGGGATGAATGAGTACAACTAACGAACCAGGGGCGCAGAAATAAAAATCCATAAATTCTATGATATTTGATAAATAGATATAACTAAAACACAAAAGAAAATAAATAAAAGAAAATTGCAACAAGGTATTTTTGGTTTCAATATATGATAGGAAATAGACCCGGGGGGCATAGTTTTCACTAGAGGCTTCTCTCGAGAAAATAGCATACGGTGGGTAAACAAATTAATATTGGGCAATTGGCAGAAAAACAAATGATTATGACGATATCCAAGGCAATGATCATGTATATAAGCATCACGCCGAAGATTAGTAGACCGAGATGATTCTGCATCTACTATTATTACTCCACACATCGACTGTTATCCAACATGCATCTAGTGTATTAAGTTCATGGAAAAACGAAGTAATGCATTAGGCAAGATGACATGATGTAGACAAGATAAACTCATGTATGAATAAACCCCATATTGTTACCCTTAATAACAACGATACATGTGTGGCATGTCTCCTTCTGTCACTGAGATTGAGCACCGCAAGATCGAACCCATCAAAAGCACCTCTTCCCATGGCAAGATAAATCAATCTAGTTGGACAAACCAAACCAATAAATCGAACAAGAAATACGAAGCTATAACAATCATGCATAAAAGAATTCAAAGAAGAATCAAATAATATCATGGATAGATCTGATCATAAACTCACAATTCATCGGATCCCAACAAACACACCGCAAAAAAAGAGTTACATCAAATAGATATCCAAGAACATCGAGGAGAATTGGAGAACATTGTATTAAAGATCAAAAAGAGAAGAAGAAGCCATCTAGCTAATAACTATGGACCCATAGGTCTGTGATAAACTACTCACGCATCATCGAAGGGGCAGCAAGAATGATGAAGAACCCCTCTGTGATCGTTGCTCCCTCCGGCAGAATGGCAGAAAAAGGCCTCTTGATTGAATCTTGTGGTTCTGGAACTTGCGGTGGTGGAAAAAGTATTCTGTCGACTCCCCTAGGGTTTTTGGGATTTTAGAGTATTTATAGAGTCGGAGGTAGGTCAAGGGGGTGTGTGTGGGCCCAACTACCCATAAGGGTGCACCAGAGGCCCCTGGCGCACCCTGGTATCTAGTGGGACCCACAGGCCTCCTCTCATGTACTCCAGAAGCTTCCAGGGTTTCTTATCACCAGAAAAAAAAATCTAAAAAGTTTCGTGGCAATTGGACTTCGTTTGGTATTGATATTCTACAAAGTAAAAAATAAGCGAAAGACAACAACTGGCACTGGGCACTAGGTTAACATGTTAATCCCAAAAATGATATAAAGTTGCTAGTAAATGTATATTAAGCATCTAAGATTGATACTTTAATAGCACGGAACAACAAAAAATTCAAGATATGTTGGAAACGTATCATGACTGCCCATCATAACGGAATACCTGTAGGCAGCCGTACACGATGCGATGGTCCGAGAGAAAATCCTTCCATCCACGCACAAAGCTTAGCTCCCGGGACATTTTATCCAGCTCTACTTGCCATTTATTCCCGCTTGGACCTCTCAGGGAAAATACTCCGGTATACTCTTCCAAGTATTTGTGGAAGTCAATATATATATATATTATATATATATATTATATATATATATATATATATATATATTAGTACTATTCATCACCGAGGATGCAGAATAAGTTATTCTTCACCCAGGTAATTTTACGATCGCTTCATAAATAAATTACGTTTGAAATACAAATACCTACATTCATATTGATTCACTACGTAAAATTTGGTATAAGAAAACAAAGAAAATAGATTATAAGAGCAGAAATATCGCATTTTATATATGTTTTACACTATGTTTTTATGTTCGTAATTTTACGTAATATAAAATATTTTTTACGGTGAGTATATATTTTTCTTACATTCTCTTTTTATGTATGAAATAAGGCAAAATTTACGAGACGTAAAAATATGGTGCATTGACATTAAAATAGAGAGGGGGTGAAGATTAACTATTTCTCACCCAGGGTGATCAAAATATATAGTCAAACACTATTCTGATCACAACATGAACTTCCTGAGTTACATGCCTGAACTTCCCTCTGTAGGAACCTGACCTTCGGGCTATCTTGGCAACCGTGTCTCCCCGCGCGAATTATTCTGGTTAGTCATGTTCTATGTGATGTAAATGTAATCTGAAAATGGTTTTTAGCAACTAAATGCCCATTTTAAATAGGAATCTCGCTCATTGGCGGATTTTGCTGTCGGGACGTGATGAACATGCGTCTGTTGTAATTTT
The DNA here is from genome assembly GCF_018294505.1 of Triticum aestivum. Lineage (NCBI taxonomy): Eukaryota > Viridiplantae > Streptophyta > Magnoliopsida > Poales > Poaceae > Triticum > Triticum aestivum. The sequence goes on along the minus strand of NC_057806.1, from coordinate 586,420,322 downwards.
ACTGCCTGAGTTGGTCGACCTGAACTTCTCCCCAATGCTAGGTTGAACTTCCCATAACATTGTCCAAATGGGGCTTGCGGTACACCGTTGGAAAGATATGGACATGAGTATCATAACCCAAATTATATTTTTGACAAAATGTAAGCCGTTTAAGAGTATTTTTGAAAACCTTTCTTCTTCATAAAAAAAATGTGAATCGTATTTTCGATCGCATTTCTAAATCGTATATCAGAATGAGGCAAATAATATGGCGTTGGAAAGATGCTGCAAAACAACTTCTTCCATATGTTGACAATATTCTCTAATTCCCTATGTTTAAAGAGTAATTTGAAAAATCGTAAAATTTCGCGAACCGAATAGCCGAGTTCATATTTTCGATGTCATTTCAAAACGGCCAATCTAATTAAGGCAAATGATATGGCGTTGGAAAACTTATGAAAATGCGCTACTTTTTCATGTTGAAAGTTTTTCTAATTTTGAACGGTTTAAGAGTAATTTAGAAAATGGTACAAGTTCCATCGAGTTCATATTTTCGAGCTAATTTTTTAAATTTACGTCCGAATGCAAAAAATGGTATGGTATTGGAAATCTTGAACAAATGCGGAACTTTTTGGTATATATATGGTTTCTCCCAATTCTTTATGGTTTTAAGTCAATTTTAAAAATGGCTAAAATGTAATTTTGCTATAATTTCTACAAACTTTATCGGAATAGGGCAAATAATATACCATTGAAAAGCTACAGAAAATGCGAAACTTTTTCATATTGATGACTTTCTCTGATTCCTAGCCATTTTCAAGTAATTTTGAAAACGGCGAGATCATTCGTTCTGCCTTTATCGCGAAACAGATTCTTCGAAAATGCACCGTGTGAAGAACTTAAACTTCTGAGCATGTCTACTTGAATTTCACTCTATTTTTTCACGTGCTTTTTTTGCTCGTAGCTCTTCATCCACTCACCGGAATTGAGCAAGTGATATACCGATGAAAAGCTGTTGTAAACCCGCAACTTTACCGTGTTGATCATTTTTTCATACTCGCGACGATTTGAAAAGTTTTTATCTGAAATTCATTCTGTGTAGTAGGTGAACTTCCTGTTGTTTTCATGTTGAACTTCTGTGACACATTTTTGTTTGTAATTTTCTTATCCATTCGTCAGTGTTACACAAATGATATTCATTTGGTACAAACCTCTCACAATAATTTTTTTAACTTTCTCCGACCGAGGAGTTGAACTTCTAACAACAACAAAATTGGACCTTGTCTTTTAATTCATTTTTAATACAAAATGCACGCCGTATAGTACGTGAACTTCTGGCAATTATTAATCTGAACTTCTAAGATCATGCGTTATGCCTTCATCGTGAAAACAGAGTCTCCGAAAATGCCTGTGTGAAGAGGTTGAACTTTTGGGACATGTTTGTTTGAACTCCACTCTGTTTTTGACGTGTTTTTTTGCCCATAACTCCCAAACCACTCACCGGAATTGAGCAAATGATATACCAATGAAAAGCTGTTGAAAACACGCGACTTCCCCGTGCTTGAACACCAAAACAGCATATTTTTGTGTTTTTGAACATGTAAATACATGGTGAACCTCTTTCACAAGAATATTTGAACTTTCCCGCATTGAGCACCTGAACTTCTAGCAACAAATTTTAACTTTGCATTTTTATTCTTTTTTTCTCATACGAAATGCACACCATGTAATACGTGAACTTTCAACAGTTATTAATTTGGACTTCTCTTTGTTTCGCTTTAGTAATGGGAAAAATCTATTTTTTTTAGAAATGGTGATTTTTAATGAATTTTAAACTGCTCTATTTCTTAAATTTGAACTTCTTGTTTTTTTATTTACAAATGGTCAAATATCCGTAGCAAAGTGGCATGTTATTTTTGAACTGCTCTATTTTTTGTTTGATCTTGTTATGGTCTTCCCGTCAACATATTTGGATTTTGTTCCATCTATGAGAGGGAGAGCAGTGCTTGCTGCATCTACGAAAAATGAAGCAAAGCTTTGCGTGGATGCAGAGAATGGATGAGTATAAGCGTTGACAGTGAGGAACAGACGCCAGCCACGCCAACGGGTCTAATCCTCTATGTGATGTGATTCGATCATCCTGAGCGAGGCGGGAGGGGGTTATAGCATGGCTCTCTTAGGTGTGCGAGCGAGGTTCTGCCCCCGACGCCACGAGCGACCCCCGAGGTGCTCGTTGGTTCCACAGTCCGGGCGAGAGCCATAGCTGGTGGCATCGAGGATCGGGGGTCGGCGGCGAGAGTCACGTGGGGACCAGGGGCAGCGGATGGAGGTGCGTCGGGGCCGGGGTGGGCGACGACAGAGGCGACTTGTTCATATAGACATTTTTTCCAGATTGTACGCCGTCTATGAGCAATTTTAAAAAAGCCAAAAACAAAATATTTTTTTATTCTTTTATAAGCATCGGACCTTTCTGTTAATTTAATTTGAACTTCTTGGTTTTGTCTTTCAAATGGGAAAATTCCATTTTATAATAAATATTAAACCTCTCCCTCTCTCTCTCTCTTGTTTGAACTTTCAGGTTTTATTTCTTACAAACAGGAAATATCTAAAAGTTTTATACGCATCAAACTGCTTTGTTCTATTATTTTGAAACTTCTTGCTTATTATTAGAAATGAGAAAATACAATATCTTTTTATATCCTATGTTTTTAATTACTAGTGTTCCTCTCGGCTAATTTTCCATATTTTTTGCACAGTGAACTATCCCATAACAAAAACTGAAGTACTATGTACACGAATTATTTTGCTTTTTTGTCTGAACGGCTCATATAAGACATGTTGAACCACTATGACATTAATTTTCATTTACAAGTTACATTAGACTAATGAGAGAATGTACTACTACTGGACCTAACCATTTTCTGCCAAGTATAAAAATAGCTTTTTTTTGGGTTGATGGATGCGTTGGTCTTGCTCTCTTAAACTTCTCTAATTTTTTTCAAGGATGTACAACATTTTCTCAAATTAAATGTATTAACTTCAGAAGTGAGAACTCATGTTTACATCCGTATACATACAAGAAGCATTAACTTGTTGCTATCTGTTTCGATCAGCCCATGTGAGAAACCACTTCAGCTGCCAACTCAGACTGCATCTCTGCATGCTAGCATCTCTTTCATCAGCGAAGCCTATAAGCCTTCATGTGTCACGCATTTTTTCAGTAACAAAACAGCCTGCAATGGTCCTTTGCCACCACACAATAGCACTACTTGAACTTTAAACCCCAGCCAATTTGAACTGCGCCCCCCTCGGCACCATGCCCAGCATGCCGGACAGACGCACGCCACACCCTGTCGTCGTCGACGTCGCATGCCTGTTGGGGTGACACTGCTGCATGTCATGCTCCATCTGCAGGTTCAACGACTGAAATGGAAGCTGCGGGCGAAGGAAACAAAGCACCAGGGGGCATCAGTAGTGTGTAGAGGCCACACTGCCTCTAAGGTGGGCCCTCCACCCCTGCCTCTAAGTATAGTTAAAAGAAACGCAATGTATAGCTACGGCATGCAGCCTCTAAGGTGGAGCCCATATGTAACATAAAATATTTACTCTCTTCAACCATCTCAGGCCAAATCTGAACAAATATATGTGCTACAGGGATTGTAAGTAGGGCCAGGGAATTATTTTAGTGCAAAGAAATGGCTTAGAGGCAGCCTCTTGTGTTAGAGGCGATGCTAGAGAATTTTCCCAAGAGGCTTGGTCCAGCAGTGTATAGCGACAGCCTCTAAGGGCTTAGAGGCAGGTATAGAGGCAGCAAAATGATACATTGTGGATGCTCTAAGCTAGCTATATAGCGAAGGTGAAGAAGTAGCAGTAGAGGCTGCAGAGGGAGGGGTGTACTGCCAGAGAAATTGAGACGACGGTCTAAGAAACAGACACCGTGGTGTATCAAAACATCATATTTGTTATTTTTCAAAGCATCCGTGTTTGTAAAGTCTGGCACTGATCCAGGGAGATGCATCATCATACAAAATATATAGAGAACTAAATACTTGGAAATACAAATTGAAGCATCTGCAGGGAGAACTCAACTTGAACCGGTACTACAGCCAAACCGTTCCTTCCTTTTCATATAATTTCACACGGATGCAGAGTATACTGAGCAAATGTGTTTATTTTAGTACGCACATGAGAGTATAAGCTTCAGATGATGGAATGTTGGTCTTGGAAATTATCTAATAAATTATGAAGAAACTAAGAAATGAAAAACGGGAAAGAAACACTCTGAATATACTAAAAAAATACTGCACATCCTGAACCTTAATCCACATTCATTCTGAACTTCATTAGTACCCTGCAAAATTGGATGAGTCGGTTTCTCACGGTGGCACCTCTAGAAGCCCAGGCACACAAATATGGAATTGGCGCAGGAGACGCCAGCAGTTCTACTGCTCCATGCGACAGAGTTCAATCATCTAAGAGGAGAGGTGGAAGCAACAGGAGGAGGAAGGTCAGTAAGCGTTTGGAAAGAAGGTCACCTGTGGACATGAACATCGCAGGTGGACGATGGGGGAGAGGTGGTGTGCTGCCATGGATGGAACCAAGCGGAAGCAGGGGTTCCGCCTCGGGTCGACGTCTTTGTCGCTGCTCCTAGTCTGAACCAAGAAAACATACGGGGCGGGTGCTTGCGGGGGTGGCCGGCTGGCCTGGTTGGCTCGCATGGGGAAGCCGGCGGGGCTGTGGGAGGAGGCCGGCGGGGCGGCGCCGGGAAGCCGGGAGGTGGAGGCTCGCGGCGGCCCGGCCTGGAGGTCAAGTCACGCCGGGACCGGGGAGCGGCCGCGGAGGCGCGTCGGGGCTAGGGTGGGCAGCGGCGGACGCACGTCGGGGTCGAGGGAGGCGGCGGCGAGAGGCGCGGCGGAGCCGAGAGGCGCACCGGAGCCAGGGAGGCGGCGGCGGAGGCGCGCCGGAGCCAGGGAGGCGCGGCGCTTTTTTTCTTTTACGGGAAGTTGGCTGCCCTTTCAGATAACATCTCCGCGCCTCCTTACAAGCCCCATCGTGATGCGAATAACTATTCTGATCCCAGGATCATATGCGAGCACAACAGATTGATGATGGGCCCAGCACCCATCAAAGATGATCAATTCTAGCCCTTTATTAGTGACATGTTCGATAGTAGTCTTGAAGAATGATTTAAAGAGTTGGGTGATAGCTAGTGGTGTAAATAATCAATCTAAACTAATGTCGGGGTTGGGTGCAAATCCCCTATCAAAACATGCATTATATTTTAAGGGAAATATTACATGTGTGTCTTTTCTTTACAATCTACAAAACAGTAAATACGAATAATATCAACTTTCATGAAGCAGATTATATTAGGATATAACATACTCATATGTGTGTGGATATGTTATTCTCTCTTTTACTCGTTTTTAAAATCCGGAAACATAGTGTAGTCCATCTTTGAAACATATCAATAACTACTCGAACAAAAATTGTGATGAAAAAGACTATGTACGATCTTAACTTTGTCAAATTAGTAAGCACCATTCCTAAAGTGGACCGCAATGGCAAAGAGAATCTTGACAACAATCATGTAAATATGGTAGATAAAAATGGTACACCAAACATGAGTTCGTCACTTTAATTGTTTTCATGAATCAAGAAAACCAACCACTTGTTCCATGGATAAATCGTCTATGATCGTCCTTTAAAATTGAGGGCAGAAAATATTGTCATTCTGGTCCTTCTCATCTCTTTCCTTCCCTTTATCATTCTCCTTCCTTCCCTTCTGCTCATCTATCTCCTTTTGTTCCTCCTCAATATCTTTCTTGTTTTCTCACCGCTCCTTCTCTTCTTTCTCATTCTCATTCGCCTCCTCTTTTTTTTTATGTGTCGTCACCTTCTTCTCATTTTCCTCCCTTTCCCTCCGCCCCCCTCCTCCTTCTTAATATTTTTATTCTCATTAGCTCTCATTTTCTTCTCTTTCTTATCCTTGTCCGTATCCATCTTCTTAGAGGTCTTATGATTCTCCTCTTTTTCTTATCACCTTATTTTTTATTTTACTTCTTTTTCTCTTTCATATTCATATTTTCATCTTCCGCTTCTTTTACCTTCACATTTTGCTTATTATCTACCTTTCCCAAAGTGCCATATTATTTTTTATGACCTACCATGATTGGACCTTACTTATGTAATGAACTTCTCTCTCTGCAATACAATAGGAGATATATGCATATGGTAGTATAATACTTCTGCAAAGGTAACAATGGTATAAACTACTACTCAAGTTTTACTCAAGAGCTGAGTCTACATATGACACACTTTGCAAGTTTGTTTGCAATGGTCATTCCTAACTACATGACTTATTTTAAAGAACACTCCTACAGACTCCGTCATTACAAAACTAATAAACAACATAAATATAATTTCCATACAAGCTCTTGATAGAAGAAAAAAGAGTAAATGGCACTAGTGCGGTCATAGAATTTATCTGGTAGTGCACTTTAGTCACACACTGGACTGACCAGCTGGCTGGTTCTTTTCCTAAATAGGTCACGCGTTGCCCATGTGACGTCTTTTAGGCGTGAAAATGGTCACACCTTTTTCACATGAGGGAGTGGGGCCACCCATTTTTTGTAGAAAGGGATATATAAATAGAGTGGCTACATTCATATTTTGTGTTGCAGCCTAGCTAGCTACTTGCATTGCATATCTGTATACATCCCTCTAGCTAGGAAATAAGGTTTTGACACCCAATCTGATGTATCCACTAGCATGTGCTCCCCTTTTTTATCCTTTTAAAGCATTCGCAAAAAATACATTGTTTTTTCTTGAAGAGATTTACGAATTCGATCATTCTGTTGTGCAAATTCAGTAAACCATGAAACTTGCATATGCGGCTTTGATATATTAATGGATGATTCAAATCTGCACCTTGTCTTGAGACAACACATGTATGGCCTAATAACTGGCTAGCAACCGATGGACTATCATTGCAGAAAAGGTAGCATTACAATAATCGCCAATATTTTAGTAAAAATGAATACAACATTAGGAATATAACATGCGTCTAAGAGGCGCGCAAAATGAGAAGAAGGATAAGTCAATCTTGTCAACTTGCAGAAACCTCTAGTTACATCTCACAAGTTGATCTATGCTGAACTAAAACGTTTGCGAAAAACTAGGAATATGGATACACCATTTATTGTGGTGGGAAGTAGTACAAAAGCAAGATGCACCATGGATTGTGTATAGAATCCTAAGCCGATTGAGAACCATAATAGTGCAAATGGGCTAAAGATTCAATTACGCTAGCATAGATCTGATACACAGAGCGTAGGCTTACCAAGCGTAGTGAACCAATTGAGATCTGGATGGATCTTCAAAGTTCAGACGACCTCACCAAGGGGGCTTCGATTCAAACAAGAGGACAACATAAGAGATCCATCCAAGTCAAATGGTTGGTTGTGGCAGCAGCGGCTCGAGGGATTTTGCAAGATTTCTGGGTTATATATAAAGGGAATTCGACAACGGGAAACCCTAGGTTATGAAGGGGATTGAGACATGGAGAAGAAAGGAAAGTCTACATGCTTACCTTTTCCTTAATCCAGTAATTAGCCACAACAACAAACACATAATTCTTAATGTTATGTTTTAACAACAATAGGATGGAAAGGTTCATTAACGACACTAGATCAAAACGCCTATGAACGAATTATCACTCGTCTATGCGAGGTTTTGGGGCGAGGATGCAGGGGGTGATCATCAGCACGACCTTGTGAACGTGCAGCTTGATGTTGTATTCCTGGTCCAGGAGCTCAAACACGCACACGTCCCATTTCTCCAGGTTGTTCTCCATGGCGAGGGCCCCCCACCCAGCGCTGAACGCCGCGCGGGGACGCTCACCGCCGGTGTACTCGTACCACACCTTCCACGGCTTCGCCTGTGGGTCCCATAGCGTCATCTTCCTGCTCTCTTTGGGGAGGAATGTTTTCACGAACTTGTCCGGGATGATCTGTCGTCGATCACGATCAGTCAATGAGCGATGCAGATTTTTAATATATGTGTCAACTATCGAGAGAAGAAATTGAATTGATCAATTACCATGAAGTACGAGGCATAGACATCGTTGTGCTTCATTGCCTTGATGGCAAAAGGCCTCTCGGATTTGAACCTATGCGCCCTCTCCATGGCATATTCCTTCTCCCTTTGAGTTACTGGACGCCTCTGCGACATTAATCCCAGCCTTCTCATAACATTGATGAGAACTGGTATAAAAAGATGCAAACTATCAGGCTAGTTCACTTCAAGTTTGTTCTACTTAGTACTAGCAGTATAATAAAAGGGTGCGCTTACAGGAAGGAAGGAAGGAAGGAAGAAACAAAGAGATTTACCTCTGCCAGGTTGGTTTTCACCATTACTCTTGTTGAACATTGGGAATTGATTCTGCTTACTAAGCCTTTTACCAAAAGAATTGTGCCACATGGTTAAGTCCGTGCACACTGATTCTGGTGCGAATACACCTGTATGAACTATATGTGGGTAAGGTTCATTAGCTCAATGATAAGAACATATGGATAGGAACCATTTTACAGTATAAGACCAGTGATATGTTTCTAGCAGAGAATATAAATAGCTCGATGACACAACATCTAAGCCATATATATATACATACATATACATACATATATATATACAGTATGTATGTATGTATGTATGTATGTATGTATATGTATGTATGTGTGTGTGTAAACAAGTTCTACTCATTTTGAAATTGATTCCTTACCTGCCAAATTGTCATTTGATATTGTTTCTTTCGAAGCTTTTTTGAGGGGAACGCTTTTAGATGCTGAAGAAGAAGACCCAGTATAAACAATTAAAGGAGGAGCAGAGCTTTTCCCCTCGGCCTTGGACTCCTTGGATGGATGACTGTCCAACTCTGCTTACAATGGATGTGCACACAGGTTAGCTAGATAACAAGAGCCTATGAATCATGTGACAACATTTAGCCATCACAATATATAGTTAATTTGAAATCGATACATCTAATGGTTATTCCGAATTACCTGCAAAATTGTCACTTGATGTTTCCGCCTTAGAAGGTGAATCACCAAATGGAGACCTTATCTCCCCAGCCTTGGACTTCTTGGGTGGACGATGCTCCGATTCTTCTTACAGTTCGATATTCACGTAGACAAAGGTTAGCTCGATAACAAGACTATCAGAATCATTTTACAAAATCAAGCCATCTCATAACAACATACACGTAAAAAGTACTACACGTACTAATTATTTTGAAATCGGTCGATCGATAAGAGGGTTCTCCTTAATTACCTGCCAAACTATCGCTTGATGCTCCTCCCCCAGAAGTTGGATCACTAGATGGACCTTCCGAGTTCTTCCTCTCCGCAGGCTTGGACTTCTTGGATCGGTCCACTTCTGCCATGATATCATCAACCTTCCTAAACCTAGCCCTCTTCCCGATCAAAAAACCATCGTCGGTCTTGCGTAGATCCTCCTGTTGTTGTTGCACTGGTTCCAATGCATCATCATTGCACATGCGACATTCACTGTCTTCCTCATTCCCCGGAGTTTCTGATAATGCGTCTTCAACTTCCTCCGCATCTTCATCTTCTGAAGCATCTTCTTCTTCTGAAGCTTCATTTTGTGGTGCACCATCTGCACTGGTGCCACTGTGAGTGTCTTCTTCTTGAGGGGCAACACCATCTACATTGGTGCACTGGTGCCAGTCGATGTCCTTGCACTGCGGCTGGGCGAGATACGCATAGGGATCCTCACAGGACGATGGCAAGAAAATAGTCACTGAGAACTGTGACTGCCCATCGTAACGGAATACCAGCAGGTAACCATAACCGATGCGATTGTCAGAGAGGAACTCCTTCCATCCACGCGCAAAGAGTAGCTCCCCGGAGATTTTAGCCAGCTCTACATGCCATTTATTCCCGCTTGGACCTCTCAGGGAAACCATCCCTGTACAATCTTCCAAGTATTTGTGAAATCCTACTGGAATGGTCTGCAACATATGCCGTCATACAAATTAATCAATAATGGTTGAACACGTCGAGCACAACCCAAACATGCATATATGGAATTTAACCTTGCCTTCCTATAGTGCAATCCCAGCTATCAGTCACTGCTCAATTGGCATTATATTTTGCGAAAATATTACATATGTCACTTTTATTTACAATCTACATTTTTTGTAAATACAAAAAATACCAACTTTCATTAGTTTATATTTTGGATATGTTATCTCTTTTATCCTTCTCAATGACAGAAAGCATTGTATAGTCCATGTTTCAAACATATCAATCAAAAATTGAACAAATAATATATTGGGTGAAATAGATTATGTATGTACAATTTTAACTCTATCAAATTAGAGAGCACCATTCCTAAAAGTGAACCGCAATGGAAAAAGATAACCTTCACAACAATCATGCAAAAATATGGTAGGTAAAAATGGAACATCTAAAATGAGTTAGCCCTTTCTTTGTTGTTATGAATCAAGAAAGCCTACCATGTGTTCCATAAATGAATAGGATATGAGTGTCCTGAAGAAGTGAGGGCAATTTGTTTTGTCATTCTGGTCCTTATCCTTTTCCTTCGAATCCTCTTCCTCCTTCCTTCCCTTCTGCTTATTTATCTCCTTTTCTTCCTCTACTTTCTCTTTCTCAATTTCTCGCTGCCCTTGTTCTTCTTTCTTATTATCATTATCCTCCTTTCTTTCTATATGTGACTTCACCTTCTTCTCATTTTCCTTTCTTTTGCTTCGATCCTCCCTCTCCTTCTCATCATCATTTTTATCAACAACTCTCATTCTCTTCTCTTTCTCCTCCTTGTTCTTATCCATCTTCCGCTTCGAGGAATTTTGCTTCTCCTCTGCTTTCTTACCACCTTCAGCTTTATTTTGCTTCCTTTTCCCTTTCATATTAATATTTTCATCTTCCTCTTCTTTTACCTTGACATTTTGCATATTATCTACCACGCCCATAGTGTTATACTGTTTTTTATGACGTACCATGATTGGACCTTTACTTATGGTAGGTACTTCTCTCTGCAATACAATAGGAGATATATGATACATTAGCACAATACTTTTGCAATGGTAATAATGGAATATAATACGACACAAGTTCCACTCGAGGGCTAAATCTACAAATGAAACGCTTTCAATTTTGTATTTTTGTTCTGATTATTCAATGATTATTCCAAATTGTGTTAGTTATTTTCAAGAATACTCATGTAGAGTCCTTTTGTTGCAGATCTAACAACCAACATAAATATTATTTCCATATAAGCTCTTCAGGGAATAAAATAGAACACTATTTATCCCATATTTATCTACAAATATTGGTCATACAAGTACACATCATAAATGAATGCTAGGAATATATATAGGGTGGTCGCATGCATAATATTTTGGCAAGGCGCACTTGCACATTTCTATATATTCATCTAACCAAGAAATCCGATTTTGATACCTTATCCGATCTATCCACTAATAGACCTTCATGTGCTCCCCATGTTTATCCTTCTAGAGGATTTGCCAAACAAACTTTATTTTGTCTTGATGAGATTTACAAATTCGATGATTCCATTATCAAAATTTAGTAAACCAAGAAACATGCACATATTGTGTATATTACCATCCTTGTCTTAAGACAAGAAAGGTATGGCGTAACTAGCAACCCAATGGTCATCATGAGAGAAAAGGTAGCATTATACTAATTTGCAATATTTTAATAAAAATAAATTTAATATCATGAATATAAAAATTATTTTTCCTAGTGGCCTAGTGGAGTTCTTTCTTCCATATATATAGGGCATTAGATCATTCTTCCAACATGGCCAAATTTCCAATGCGAGGATGACAACAACAACAACATTATTGTGTGTTTCACAAGAATTTATACCCCCCCCCCACACACACACTCAAAGTGAGAAGACGAATACGTCAATCTTATCAAGAAAACCGCTAGTTATATCCCACATGGATCTATGCACAACTAAAACATCTAGAAACTATGAACATGGATACAACCGTCTTGTGTTGGGAAGAACAAAAGCATGATGCATACTGGATTTATAGAATAATAGGGTGAGGCATAATCATAACAATGGGCTAAAGATCTAACTGCGCTAGCATAGATCGGATATACCATAGGGCTTACCAGGCGTCGTGAATCACTTTAAATCTTGATAGATCTGAATATCATACCACTCCAAGGGGCATTCGACTCAACAGCGAAGACGAGAGAAGAGATTAAGATGAGAGAGGAGATTTAGATGATGGCCAACATGGTTGGTTGCGGCGGCGGTGGAGGCTCGATGGACTTTGCAATGTTTGGGGGTTATAAAGGGGGTCACGAAGGGGAAAACCCTAGGTTTTGAAATGGGTGGGACTTGAGAGAAGAAAGGAAAGTCCATTTTTTTCCAGGCCCATCATCATCAGATGACAATATCAAATCTCAATAGGCCCAATTCCAGGCCCACTAGTTTTTCTTTCACATGTCAATGGTAAAACTTCTATTGAGGGTCTATTTTAGGCCCATTGGTTGAGGGTGTTCCGTAGAGGGTCAATCTATAGTATTTTTTTTATTCAAAATCATAAGGCCAAATAAGTTGATTTACGTTCATCTAGATGTATTTTCAATTTTGAAAATTGGTTGCTAAACTTACTTGTATTTTAAAAAGCAAGCTTAATTTTATGACATTGTACAAAATATATTTGGATGTGGTACCGTGTTCTCCAGTAGAAACTACAGAACATCGATCAAACCAATAGACGTTGTGTTGTATTTCCCATCGGATTTTTTTATTCATGTGTAAACAAGGAGATCCATGAGAGTGTTTTCTTCATATAATAAATATTGCCATGTTATGATGCACCGTACAATACACTTCTCTATGAAAGTGTTTTCTTGTATAGTGTTGCCAAAAGGTTACATTGGTATTGTATTAGAGCAACTCCAACGTACCGACCAAAACGGATGGCGCTTTTACCCTCTTGTTGTCCATTTGGGTCGGCCGCCCGCTTAGCGTCCGTCCTGTTTATGATTTGGGTCGGCAGTGCGCCCAGCGCCCGCGACCCATTTCATGTCCACGCACAAATTTGTAAAGGCCCACGGCCATAGATCATGCCAGCGGCCATGCCGTCCCCCAAAGTTCATGCCGGCACCATGCCAGCGGCCGACATACAATGCCAACTCCAAAAAACACCACACAGATCATGCCAGCGCACTTGCCAGCGGCTGGCACACATATGCCAGCACACAAAAAGGGGCGGGGAATTTGACCACGCCATCTCGGTCGTCGTCATGCCAGCACACTTGCCCGACATGCAAAAAAGGGAGGGATGGTGGTCACCGCCATAGATCACTCATCGTCGAACTTGAGCATGTCAGCCTACATCTTCTCGAACCACGGCCTCTTCCTCAACGACACTATGTTGAGGTCCACCTTCATTATCTCCACCCCGTTATCATGCTAGCGAGAGCCACTTTTTTTTCCTTGGTCTTGGCATTGGCGGCCTCGATCTCTAGCATCTTAGCTTGCTTCTCTGCCTCCATCTCAAGCATCCTCGCTTGCTTCTCCGCCTCCATCTCAAGCCTCCTCCTTTAGATCTCCATGAAGGCGTTCATTTGCTCTTCCTTGTCTTGTCGGCCTTCTCCTCCCTTGAGTACTTCTTGGTCATCATGCCCTCCACGGTTGCGAGCAAGGCGATAGATGTCGCATCCCGCTTGTCCTCCTTCTTAGAGTTGGTCTTCCCTCGCGACCGTGGCTTCTCGCCCTCCCCAACCTCATCCATGGCTTTCTTCCCCCGACGAGCAATGATGGCGGAATATTGCGCCTTGAACTTCTCCTCCCTGTTGATGACCATCCAACAATGGGAGAGGTTGAAGGACTTGCCTTCGTGTTGGACCTTGAATGCCTCCAAAGCTTGAATGCCTACAAATGAATAGAATGCAAGCATATGGGCAAATGGATATGCAAATGGACATGCAAGCATAACATGAATGGAAACAAAGAGGGGCACATGCATACCATGTCTTGCATTCTGATGCCGCTCACGGGGTGTTCCTTGATGCTCTCAAGGTGGCATAAAACTTGTTGCACTCTTGTTATATCACCCTCCATCGCTTCAAAATGGACACCCGTGTGTGCTATGCATTTGGCACAACACAAACTTCTTGCGTTCATGGAACTCACGATGGACACGAATCCAAAAGGTCGATGCCTTTTGTTCGGCGCTGACCTTGGGGTCTTTCCCAATGTCCCTCCAACACTCACAAAGGAGCTTGTCCTTGAACGACGTGTATGCCTTCATCCGCTTGCTCTTCCGCTTCGGCTTCGCCCCGGCGGCTTGGTTGGCGAGATCGTCCTTGAACAAAGGCTCGCCATCGATGTCCATTTCATCCTCCTTCTTGTGGTCGTAGTCCTCCGGGAACTCATGGTCGAGCGGGAAGCCGTCTAGGCCAACCTGATCTTCCATGAAGGCGTCGTGCATGGAATCTTGATCGTAGGTCGCCAGCGTGAACAACCCCTGGCTGTCTTGGCTTTGGGTCTCATCGGGATCGTAGCCAGCCGCAGCGACACTGCTAGCGGAGTTAGCGGCCGCTGCACCACCCTCGAAGATGATGTTCTTCATAAAACGGTTGGCCGTTTCCTCGTCGCCGGCCGCCGACATTCTGTCGAATAGGTTGCGGGCGCCGGGTAGCACGTCGGCTGGCATCTCCGCGCGCGTTTCCTTGCCCCTCCGGATGACGAGGCACCAGACACCGGTGTGGCGTTGAGGTCAATGGGCACGAGCGCGGGCGTGGAAGGCGCCACCATGCTCACTTCTAGCGAGCATTCCTCGAAGAGTCGGGAGGCTTGCGAGTAGACGTGGAAGCCAGGAATCAGGTGCGTCGCTGACGCGCCGGCGACTCTGGCAGCACCATCCGAGGAAACACGAACGAGCCGGTGCTGGATGCGGCCACGGCGGCGCTGACAAGACTGTGCTGGACAGAGTTTAACCCTAGGTAGATCAGGGCCTCCCTCGTTGCCGCCGCGACGCGGGCGTTCGTTTCCTCCTGCTGCGCGGCGGCGGTGAGAGCGACGGCGTCCGTTGCTTCATTCCTTGCGTCACCCGCGTGCCTCCGGCCCTTCCTCTTTGCCAACTCCGCGACCCGCTCCTCGGGCGTTAGCTGCTTCTTCTTGGGCGCCGCAGAAGTCTTGCGGGAGGTGCGGGGCTTGCCTTTGCGAGAGGGGGCAGAGGTGATGCCGGACGAGGCGAGGGAGGCGAGGCTGGCGGCGTGTAACATCCCAAATTTTCAATTTCGAATGTTTTACAATTATAGCTAGGAATCTATTGCATTTCCTTTGAACCGTGTGAAATTTGAAAATTTTAGAGGCATTTGAATACTTTCTGTTGAATTTGAATTCACTTCGAACTGGCATTTGAAATTCATTTCAAAAATCACTGACAAAAGTATGAGAGGAGGTAACATGACACCTCAAAAAATTCAGAAGAAAATAATGCCAAAAGTATTTGAATTCAAATTTGGTTTTACTTGGAATTTTCAAAAAATGTTTTTATAAAGTTTGGATTTTGCCTCTGAAAAATAGTGCATCATTTAGGATTTATTTTTCTGCTCATTTTGATATATATATATATATATATATAGTCTATATAAAAGTAATTTTATTTTTGTTTATTTCTTTATTTCTCTTTTATGTCAAAAAAACACCTAGCGCGCCAGGCCAACCGGCCCAACAGCCGAGCTGGACCAGCCGCCAACTGCCCCCCCCCCCACCTGAAGCCGCTACAGGCAGGTCACATGACCCGCGCCCCGCTCCCCGCACCTGGTGACAGGAGGGCCCCGCCCTCGTCCCCTTGCTTCGAAACAGCCACGCCAGGATCCCGCTCATGCCTGCCGCCGCATGCGAATCTCTCAGGATAATGCCCCGGGCTTGCACCCTCCTCCAAATCCATACCCTATAAATACCCCTCGACCGAACCCCCTAAACCCTACCTCGAAAAAACCACCACCTCGCTCGCCCGCTCCGTTCTAATCTCTCTATGCCGCCATTCATCATTGGAATCCTCGCCGGTTAGCACACCCGAGCTCCTATCGCTCCGACCTTTCAAAACCCCTCGCTCAGGCGCATCATTTTGACATCTTTTTTATCCTCACCACCCTCTACAAAGATCTACTCGACCGCGTCTACCCTCCGCCATAGTCTCCGGCTGGTCGTAAACCTCCTCCACATCAATGTGGTTCACCTGAGCACGGGGAAGAGGATTGGGCTTCTTGGTTGATGATTTTTCGTTCCGTTGTCGTTTCCATTTCCCTGCTTGGCCTCCAGACAATCGGTGGAATAATGTCATGTCTTCTTGCACTTGAAACAAGTGGTATGACTCAGATCCTTCTGAGCCGGAGAAGGACGGTGTTGGTTGCCATTGCCTCCATTGCCAGACTTGAAGTTGTTGTTGTTCTGACGATTATTCCTATTCCCTCCATGGTTATGTCCTCCATGAGTATGTCATCCATGGGTGTGGTGGTTGTGTCCTCCCGAGTATGGGGTGTAGTAGGGCTTCTACTGGGCTCCATAGATGTACTTTCGCTGGTCATACTTCCGCTTGCGGTTATCAATCTGTTGTTGCTTGCCTTCAAGGATGATGGCCTTGTTTACCATCTCCTGGTAGTTGTTGAAGGTAGCCACCATTAGCTACATTCCCAGCTCATCATTGAGTGCTTCCAGAAATTTCTCCTGCTTTGCGGCATCTGTGGCCACATCATCTGGGGCATAGCGAGCTAACTGACTGAACTCGTCCACGTACTGCCCCACAGTATGATTCCCCTAGCATAAGTTGTGGAACTCGCGCTTCTTCAAACTCATGGCACCAACTAAGACATGAGAGGTGCGGAAGGCCCCTGCTAAAACTGATCCCATGTAATTGTGGCAATGGGATAGGTGGTGGTGTAGTTCTCCCACCAAGAGGCCGCGGGTCCATCAAGACGATGTGTGGCAAAGCGCACCTTCTCTGCATCCATGCATCCAGCAGTTAGTAGTTGCCTTCCGATCTTGTGAAGCCAATCATCAGCAACAATCGGCTCGGTGCTGCTAGAGAACACCAGCAGATTCAGCCTTAAGAAACAGGTCAGTTGTCGACAGGGGGTGGTGGCGGTGGATTGTTGTTGTTGTTGCCTTGGTTATGGATGAGCATCTCCATCAAGGCATTCTGCTACTGGATCAACTGGGTGAGCTCCGGTGGGAAGTGAATCCGGGGTCACGTCTCGGAGGCATCTGATGTTTTGGAGCGGATGAGAACTTATAATAGAACAAGGGTCTAAAGAGAAAATGACACTACCCGTATGCATGCAACAATCATTATCACACCAATCATTCATTTATTCAACTCAATCATAGTTCAAACTCGAGATACAAGTCTTGCAATAAAACTAAAACATCGACCTAATCGATCAACGATAAAATAAAAATAACATGACGATCATGACTAAGTGTTCTCCTCATATATCATTGCGTCCTCCAACGGTGCGTCTTCCGGTGGTGCATCCTCCAGTGGTGTGTCTCCTCTTGGTGCATCCTTCAGTGGAGCTCTCTTCATAGTCCTCATCATTGCTCACTAAGGGTCCATCGTCACCATTCGAATAGAGGTCTTCTCCTAGGTCCATCTTCTCTTCCATCGCGTCAATATAAGTCTTCAGGTTCTGGATCCTCTCCAAAAAGTCCTGGACTTCTTGTTCATGCTCGTCATGGTCCTCGCATGCTTTATCCTCTAATTCCAGTTCACAGAAGATAAGTTTCCTGAAAATCTTCGAGTTTCTGCGCGTCTGAACCTCCAGAGTACTGATGTGAGTCTCCGGGTCTTGGACATATGAGATAATGGAGTCGTCATCCACGATGCACACGATCTCTCCAGTTGCAGTTCTGTGGGAGATCATGGCGAGGTATGATCCATCAAGCTCGACCATGTACTCCTCCCGGAGGTGTCCAAGTGCATGATGAATAGTCATATCCCTCACAAGGATCCAAGTAGGGGCAGTAAACTGGAAGTAATGGGAAGCTTCCGAAAGTTCTCCCTGGAATGTGCACCACAATCCTATAGCGAGTGTCCGCCGGAAGTGCATTGGTAGGAATTCCGGTGATGAGTGGCAGAGCAATCTTCAACTTCCTAATGATCTGAACCAGCTGCTTGCCGAAAGGCATCCTCATCCGGTTGGCAAAACTCCGGCAGGAGGACTAGGATGTATTCAGCGGCCATCTAGAAGGTTGAAATCGGAGGTAAGCATAAATGAACAGTGGAGAAATATGGAAAAATAAAAACATAAAATAAAATATTTTCTTCATATGGATTTCCGATCCTAGGGGTTCCGTCCTACGGTCAGCGTGTAAAATAAAATTCATTGCCAAAACGGTATCAGAGCACACGCTGACCGTAGGACGCAACCCCTAGGATCGAAAAGCCATAGTAAGAAATTATTTTATTTTATGTTTTTATTTTCTGGTATTTCTCCCCTATTCATTTCTGACTTGAGCCATCGAGTACATCCCAGTCGTACTCCCGGAGTTTTGTCAGCCGGATGAGACGATGCCTTTCGGCAAGCAGTTGGTTCAGACCATCAGGAAGTTTAAGATTGCTCTTCCCTCCATCATCGGGACTCCTACCAATGAACTTCCGGTGGACACTCGCTATAGGATTGTGGTGCACATTCTAAGGAAGACTTCCGGAAGCTTCTCAGAGCCCATTGACTTCCGGTTTACCGCCCTACTCGGATCCTTGAGAGGGACATGGCTATTCATCATGCACTTGGACACCTCCGGGAGGAGTATAGGGTCGAGCTCGATGAATCAGACCATGCCATGATTTTCCACAGAACTGCAAATGGAGAGATCGTGCGCACCGTGGATGATGACTCCATTCTCTCATATTTCCGAGACCTGGAGACTCACGTCAGGACTCTAGAGGTTTAGACGCGCAGAAGCTTGAAGATGTTCAGGAAGCTGATCTTCCGTGAACTGGAATTGGAGGATAAATCACGCAAGGACCATGACGAGCATGAAGAAGAAGTCAAGGACTTTCTGGAGAGGATCCAGAACCTGAAGACTTAAATTGTCGCGATGGAAGAGAAGATGGACTCGGGAGAAGACCTCTATCCGAATGATGACGATGGACCCTTAGTGAGCAATGATGAGGACTACGAGGAGAGCTCCACTGAAGGACGCACCAAGAGGAGGCGCACCACCGGAAGACGCACCACCGGTGGACGCAAGGATATCTGAGGAGAACACTTAGTCATGACTGCCATGTTATTTTTATTTTATCGTTGATTGATTAGGCCGATGTTTTAGTTTTGTCGCAAAACTTGTATCCCGAGTGTGTGAAGGAAATATGCCCTAGAGGCAATAATAAAGTTATTATTTATTTCCTTATATCATGATAAATGTTTATTATTCATGCTAGAATTGTATTAACCGGAAACATAATACATGTGTGAATACATAGACAAACAGAGTGTCACTAGTATGCCTCTACTTGACTAGCTCGTTAATCAAAGATGGTTATGTTTCCTAACCATGAACAAGGAATTGTTATTTGATTAACGAGATCACATCATTAGGTGAATGATCTGATTGACATGACCCATTCCATTAGCTTAGCACCCGATCGTTTAGTATGTTGCTATTGCTTTCTTCATGACTTGTACATGTTCCTATGACTATGAGATTATGCAACTCCCGTTTGCCGGAGGAACACTTTGTGTGCTACCAAACGTCACAACGTAAATGGGTGATTATAAAGGTGCTCTACAGGTGTCTCCAAAGGTACATGTTGGGTTGGCGTATTTCGAGATTAGGATTTGTCACTCCGATTGTCGGAGAGGTATCTCTGGGCCCTCTCGGTAATGCACATCACATAAGCCTGGCAAGCATTGCAACTAATGAGTTAGTTGCGAGATGATGTATTACGAAACGAGTAAAGAGACTTGCCGGTAACGAGATTGAACTAGGTATTGAGATACCGACGATCGAATCTCGGGTAAGTAACATACCGATGACAAAGGGAACAACGTATGTTGTTTTGCGGTCTGACCGATAAAGATCTTCGTAGAATATGTAGGAGCCAATATGAGCATCCAGGTTCCGCTATTGGTTACTGACCGGAGACGTGTCTCGGTCATGTCTACATTGTTCTCGAACCCGTAGGGTTCGCACGCTTAAGGTTTCGATGACAGTTATATTATGAGTTTATGAGTTTTGATGTACCGAAGTTAGTTCGGAGTCCCGGATGTGATCACGGACATGACGAGGAGTCTCGAAATGGTCGAGACATAAAGATTGATATATTGGACGGCTATATTTGGACACCGGAAGTGTTTCAGGTGATAGAAAACCGGAGAGCCGAAGGGTTACCGAACCCCCCCCCCCCCGGGAGAAGTAATGGGCCATATGGGCCTTAGTGGAGAGAGAGGGGCAGCCAGAGGTGGGCTGCGCGCCTCCTCCCCCCTG